>NW_020218874.1:43452-85919 GCF_003070985.1 Temnothorax curvispinosus | reverse complement strand
TATGAATATATATATATATATATATATATATATATTCTTTGCATATATATATATATGTTAAAATTTTTTATTTCTCCTTTTTAACTTTCCAAACTGATTAGACAATTATAATTTCTCACCCCTTACATAATAATTTTTAGTGACTAGCCGGAGTCGCAAGAGTTTAGCCCTGAAAATAAAGAAAAGATACGTACGTAGCAGGCGAGCTCGCGTCGTTGAGCGACAGTTCCTCCAGGCGCATCGAGAACATTTTAACCGCCACCATCTTCCACAATTTTCCCTTCCCCCGCGTTCACTCGCGTATAAAATTTTTTCCGACAACCCCGATTCCTCTCCCTGTTCCGGACCGTCCTATTCCCCGGTTCCTTCCGAGGAGCTTAACCAGTTCCCCTATCCGGACCTCCCACACTCCCCTATCCCTTTTTACCTACGCGACGATTACCGCGAGAGAACACCCTCTCCTGCGTTCTCCACCTCGAGCGTGGAAATTCTTTGCGAAATACCCCGGTTCCCTTTCAAAAGACCCACTTCTCCCACGCTCTCCACCTCGAGCGTGGAGATCATTTCCGAAGTTATTTTAATAGATTGATTTTAGTAATAGAATAAAACACATAATAATTAATTAAAAATAAAAATGTTAACATAGAAATACAAGTATAACCACCTTTCACACACACACACACACACACACACACACACACACACACTCGTGACGTACACCCTTCTCTTTTTCTTTGTGTTTTTTTTTTTTTTTTTTTTAATTATAAATGTACTAACCGGGCAGGAGATCATATTAAATGTCGAAGCATCCCCTCAGTAATCCTGTCCGATGACCTCCGAACCAATGTAACACCCGCGTATTCTTCATACACATATACACACACCACACTAGATCTGTACCATTTGCGTTTTGTTTTTATGTTTTTCTATATACATATAAATGTAACTGGCTCATTAATTTTCATCATTTATAATAAATAATTGTAATGTTTTTAATTTCTCAAATTAATGTCTAATTATTTAATTTAACACCTCGTCACCAACCTCCCCCGCTCGCAAAATCGTACACGGTCCGATCCCAGGTAATAGGGATTGCATAATCCTTGACCTAAAACAGGACCGACAATCGCACGGCTCGCAGTAGGCGTAATAGCGTCCTTTCGGACGTTGACCCTCGACTGGAGCCTTCCCAAAAGTGCGTTTGACTCGAGGCACGCGTTTACTCGCGCGACCCGAGATAACTTTTAAGAATTCGGTTACGTCCTTCCTTACCCCGTCCTCTCTGGGTAGCCTTTCCTTCGCTTCCCAGTTTTCTTTTTCACTGAGACTCCCGGGGTTTGGACGTAACACTTGCGCCAAATTTTGTTTACGTATATTATACTTTTCAGCATACTGGCTGGAAGGGACTGTATTGCTTATAAGCGCACTAGTATTATTGCTATTTCTTGCCCGAATCATAAAAGAATAATGATCCCTACTTATGAATTATTATACCGCATTAACAATTCCAACTATCTTATGAACGTAAGAAACGCGATTGATTTAATAAAATACATTAGTCTTTTAAAAATAAGATATTAACTTGTATACGATGATTTACTAACTACAAAAACATCCATATATCCAACTGAAGGTTGAATTTCAATTATCTCGAAATTTCGTGGCAAAGGGCGCAATAAATTAAAAACGCCATAAGGATCTGGGTGATCTCTCGGGTCACGGGCGGGCTGATCACGCTTTTCCGTGAAACGCAGATTTACCTAAGACCCACGCCTCGCGGCGATTGATAAAGTTAAGCCTCTGAAAGGAACTGTCAAAGGGTAAGATGATAACGTACTCGCCAATGAATAGCCGCTAATTAGAAATTGCTCATAGACAATGACGATTTTTGGGAAAACTTGCCACGGAATAGGCGGAAAATCGAAACCTATGTCACGATCAGAAGAGGACTCCACCAATCAAATCAAATTAAAACATAATCCCGCCTCCTTAATTTTGTATAAAAATCGCGACTTTGCGCACTTGGAGTCACTTCTGATCCAGACGTGACCGAAACGTCTTGAAGCTATATTTACCAGCCGTACCTATTACTCAAACGCGAAGCAGATTTCTGTTGCTCCCGCGGTTTTAACCATCACGAGTAGATTCTGTGCGCGTGTCCATCATCCCGCAGCACCAAGCCGAAACCAGGATTCAGACGAACTCACAAATCAGGACCACTACCCCAATTATACGTTTCACGTCCGGAAGAACCCACCGCAGTCACCCCAGACATTTTCCGACCACAACCATCAATAGTAAGTCCGAGGTACCCCCTCGGTTATCTATACACATCTCTACAACATATATATATATATATATATATATATATATATATATATATGTGTGTGTATATACCACATACGAGAACATATATATATGTGTGTGTGTATATATATATATATATATAAATTTGTCTTTAAAATCTGCCCCATTTTGGATTCAAAATCATAAACTAATTTTAGTGAACTCGCAAATACACCGCCGTAAGTCGCTGGGGATCGAATAAATCGAAGCAGGCGGGGCCGCGCGGTAGAAAGAGGAAATTGTTCATATATAAACCGTCTTAGACATTTGTCGCGTCTCGCCCCTCCTCCACCACTCTCTGTCCCTCTAAACTACCGAGTCCTCCCTGATACCCCTGACTCATCTCCCTTCTTAGAATCCTCCTATTTCCCGGTTCCTTCCGCGGAACTCGAGAATTCCTCCCGGAGCCACTTTTTCGACCCCTATTCCCCGCTCCCGTATGAATATCCCGAAGATCAATATTACCGGACATCCTCTTCCGCTATCTCTATATCATCGATCGAGATTCTCGACCCTCGATCACCTTCCCCCGCCCTCTCTACTTCTAGCGTAGAAATCGTTTACGAAGCGATTTGTTTAGATTAGAATATCATTAAAATAATATAACTAGAACCACAATAGTTCCTCGATATGTATACATACTTTATATAAACATATCTAGCTTGTAATTATATTTTATTTTTATACATTACTTTTATATATTCACGTATATATAACCCGTGCTTATTCCCCACAATCTAATGTAAAATATTAATTTACTCATCAAATGTATTTTGACGGGGAGAATACCGATCTTTATAAAAATCCTCCCCGATCCTCCGAATTTGTGTAACACCCGTACCGGAACAAATGTCACTCCACACACACCACACTCCCACGTACTTTATATATAATAATTATTTTTAATTTGTAATAATATTTTGTTCTTTTGTTTTTTGTAATAAATGTTCTAATTATTTTGATCAAATTAAACCCAATGTTTATTCTTTATAAATAAGATCTCACCTCTCACTACCTCCTTAAAGTCGCACAAGGTCCGATCCCCGGTAATAGAGGATATTATATCCTTGACCGAAAAAAGACCGCGAGTGCACGAAAACTCTCAGTAGGCGTAATAGCGTCCCTTCTGGACGTTGACCCACCACTGAAGTTTTCCTGAAAAGTGCATTCGACTCGAGGCACGCGCCCTTCTAGCGTGAACCCGAGATACCATAAGATCTCGTTACGTCTTCTCATACCTTCTCCCTTGGATAGCCTTTCCTTCGCTATCCGTCGAACCAATATACCTAAATTCTGGGGTTCTGACGTAACACTGTAATGAAGATAATTCTTATTGTAAGGTGCCCTACCTGGCATTACATCGATCCCAGATCTTTAGCTGCAATCGAGACACATTCCCACGACAGTCCATTATGAACCCTGTATAAACCGCGACAGAGGGGCACCACAAGTTCGAGGCCATTAGTTTGAAATCATCAGACGTTTCGAGATCATCGATCAATTCAAAATCATCAGTCAGTTTAAGATCATCATCAGTTTCGTTGCAATATTTATCAGCCAGTTTCGATGCGACAACCGCGAATCAAAATCATACCTGTGCGCGCTACCACGAAGGCAGCGTTAACGGAACTCGCCGCAATCACCGACCCTGAGATCCAAAACCGCCACGCGTCGGAATTGGAACCACCAATTAGTAAGTTGAATTTCCGCTCATCTCTCTAACTCTTCGAGTTCTAAAGTCTTACAAGAGGACTCCCCACATAGGAGGACCACGGTTAAAAAAATCGAGTGAAAAAGCATGCAGTTTCCTTGTTCATTTAAATATTAAAATATTTACTATACCAGTATTTAATACCATATGTGTTCAATAGTTAATATAAGTTCTCAGCTTTCTTAAGATCTCAAAATAATGTTTTAATAGTGAGTGGGTGCGGGTTCCACTTAAGCCCCCCACATCACATATATATCAATCATATTATATATAACTTGCCAATAACCTTATTGCCTATAGCCTCAAAAATGTTAAAAATTTTAATACTTAAAATATCTCCTATAATTGAGGATAAAAACTGATACCAAAATATCAATTTGGCTTTCGAAGCACGTAACAGTAAACCAAATACATAGACTGATCCGTAAAATCAAAAGCGATCTAGCCCAGATAGCACAGCACATCGTTATAAATTCGAAAAGATTTCACCTTTTCAAGTTCTTTAGGAATACCCGTAATTTGCCCAAAATAAACTCAAAAAGAATTCCTTCTTGATATGTCAAAAAGAATTTCATAGAAGTATAACTTTTGACTTTTTATGGAATTAATCTAAATGGTCTTAAAAGGAGTTCTTTTTCTATTTGTAATAGGTTCAAAAAGAATTCACTTTTAGTAATAAATACGCATTCGCAGTCTATAATGCTTATCTCGGGCCGTCTCGAGGCAGCATTGCAGCGTTTTCTTTGTCTTCTCTAGTCTTCCCGGCGGCCTTCCCGCTATTTCCCGCTTCTACGCACTTCTGCGTCGGGAAATATATTACGCTTCGACGTAATATTTATATTAGTTGGCCGTAATTGACAACGTACTTGGCACGAGCATCAATAACGATTATCTTTCTATGGATGAAGAAAGACTATTGAGGATCATAGAAGGATGCTCCTTATGCGTTCCTGAGTTTTTGATGTTACAGTTACGCATGTTTGGTAAAATCCAAACCCTCACGAGGGAACATTTACGATCAGAGTTTCCTCCCCTTCCCACTAAAGTTATACAAGGCTTTGGTGGTTATTACGGACCAATCAGCGTAAACAATCATAATTTATATGAGGAAATACCATGCCTCGGTGTCACTGCTGAATCAGTCAGCGCTTCTTCTGACACTCACATATCTGTAAATAAATAAATTAGCATCTATGGATACAATGCTTGTAGTGCCTATCACACTAATTGTAATTAATTTTTTCGTTTAGATAGAAGCAAAAAGGTATTGCTCTGAAGTTTTTCCTGATATTTCTCAGGCTTTTGATAAGATCATGCTGGCTTCCTGTCAACTATAATAAAAATAAAATCAAGTCTACCCTCGAACTTTCACACTATTCTTAGATCTTATCTTGATCACAGAATGTTCCTAGTAAAATACGAAGAAACAGTCACACCACTCCGTGCCACTTACTCTGGTGTTCCACAAGGTAGTGTTCTCAGTCCGCTACTATATCTTCTGAACACGGCAGATCTACCAACAACACCCGGCATCACAATTGCTACATTTGCGGATGACATTTACTAAACGATACGCTTCGCATCAGCTTTTGAAGCGATCAGTGAAAGTAATTATACAAAAGCAGATTTCTTCGAACGAGTTGAAGAAACTTGTCTCTCACCCAAGGGATAACCTCAAGAAAAAAGTGACAGATAGTGATCAACATGATCGTGTTGAGAGTGTTACGTCTTGTAGACTTCGCGATTTCATTCTTTCACAAAAGCCTTTCGTAAGATGTTTTTCCTACAGAATTGTTTTTGGGATGACAAAAATCGAATGATATTTGTCGATCGGCGGGCAGGTTACTAATAATAATGAATCACCATTCTTTCCCGCAGCGAAATCAAACAATAAGTATATTAATTGCGAAACCTGCGCCGCCGGTCAACGGCCGGTCAATAGCCGGTCAGACCGTCATTCCCGGAGAAAATTCGTGAAAAACACTTGAGGGCAGACAATAACAGATAAGAACGAGACGATAGAAATTCCGAAATCTAGCGTCTCGATCCACGAGAAATTGTGAAACCCGCGCCGCCGAAAATTCGTGGAAAACACTTGACGGTAGACAATAACAGATAAAGACGAGACAATAAAATTTTTGGAATCAAGCGTCTCGATCGTTTCCGTGAGAAAAACATGTTTTTCAGATGATGACTAACAAGAGTCATCATCGAAAAAACAAGTTCCCCACCAAAAAAAATTAAATTAAGTTATACTCCTTGATAATCCATCCCTAAAATCATATATAAACCGCGACGGCGGGACACCCATTCATTCTGAAACTCTAAACAGTTTAAACAGTAGAGTCCGCGCCTACGAGATTCTTAGCACAATTATTTCTGGTCTCAACTCCGTTGTCAACTTCATCATTGCTATAAATTCTGTGCAGGTCAATATCATCGCATCGCATTACCGAACCAACGGTCCAGAAGAATCTTCGATTCAGCCTCACCGGCGCAATTACTGACTCAGAGGCATTACATCCCGTGATCACCGTCAGCTTTAATAGTAAGTTTTGAATATCTATCACTCCTTTTTCTTTCTACATATATATATGCGTATATAAAATAACAGGCATACATATATATATATCAATTTTTGAAATTTTAAATAATTTTAGTGTACTCACACGTGCACCGCCGCAGTTCCATAGGGGTAGTTATCCGAAAACGGATAAACCAGAACAGGCGCGCCCGCAAAGTGGAGCGACAGCTTCTTGCCTCATTTCTCAAACGCGAACGGTCTCCGCATATCGACCACCGTATCCCCGATTTTCCCCTTTCACCTTCCCCCTCACCTATCCGCTGTTCCCTTCCGTATCGGGTGTTCTCCGATACCTTTGAATCATCGTCTTTCCTAGAGCCCTCCTATTCCCCGGTTCCTTCCGAGAAACTCGAGGATTTCCCCGACAGCCCTCTCCTGGACTGTTATTCCCCCACTCCATTTGAATATTCAGATCAATCGTGCTATAGATCACCCTCCCCCGCATTCTCCACATCGACCATCGAGGTTCTCGACGGTCGATCACCTTCCCCCGCGCTCTTTTGTTCCAGCGTGGAAATTATATATGAGTCGATTTCCTTAGATTAGATAACCAACATTGTTAATGTAATTTTAAGCACAATAGTTCCTCAATAAGCACATACCCTATACAGCACAGGATATTTTGAGGGACATTTGTGTATCCGCTGGATTATACCACATAATCTCTCCTTTTTCTTTTCATATAAATCCTTCGCTAATAATGATTCTGTAATAGTCCGAGCAGGATGTCAAGTTAATTTAGATTCTTTTCCCTCTAAATTTTGCTCGAAGACCTCCGCACCTTTGTAACACCCCCCCTTTTCCCACACATATACACCTCACACTCGTATATGCGTATATAATGATTTGCCTATTTTTCTGTTATAATCATATTTCGCTTAAATTTCACTAATCTTTTCTTTATTAATAAATGTTTAAATGATTTTGTTATGAATAAATGTATATTGATTGTAAAGTGAATACCAGTCATTTCATAGAATAAGACCTCGTCCTCAGCTCCCTCGCTCTCTAAAAAATCGCACAAGGTCCGATCCCCGGTAAAAGGGATAATATCCTTGACCAAAAACAGGACCACGAGTGCACGAAACTCACAGTAGGCGTAATAGCGTCCCTTCTGGACGTTGACCCATAACTGGAGTTTCCCGCTACGTGCATTCGTCTCGAGGCACGCGACTTTTCCAGCGTGCACCCGAGATATGATAAGATCTTGTTACGTCTTCCCATCTCCCCTCTTCTAGATAACCTTTTCCTTGCTATCCTTCTAAAATATTCTACAATTTCCGGAGCTTGACGTAACAAGAGTGTTCGCGCACTTTTCTTTTAACTTACAAACTCTCTCACTTGTAAACTGGCCAATCATGGGCATTGGAGGTGGCAGCCGGAGCATCGGCTACTTGCGGATAGCGCCTTTAGCTTTCCTTTGTTATGTATATTAGCGCACGCATGCGGCCGTTGCCTCCCTTACTGTCTGTGCTAGTTGAGAAGGCTCGGTTATCACTAAAACTGTATTGTGTTCCTAATAAAACTATTATAGAAGTATTGTTCATACAAAAGACAATTTCTCTTATTATTCTCCGGGACAATCCACAGAGCCTCGTCAACAGATTGTATTGACCGCTAATGCCGAGGAGATCTTTAAGAAGGAAGGTATACAAAATCGCACATGTACATATCATACACTATCTCGTAAAAGTTGTAAAAGTTAAAGAGAACCGAAAAGAGATCTGTATCTATATGCACGTGTGACAAGCACTACTACTTTTTCGTAATACATTTTGTATAGTAAAAATGAGAAGGAAAATCGTCGCTCATGTTCTGTTTGTTTCCAATTAATATTTCACGATGTCAGTAATAAGTAAGAAAATGATAATTAAAACGATAATTTATGGATATATATATTTCGCTTCTTACTTTAATTAGATCATGTTATGTTATTTACAGTACTTCAATATAGTATCTTGTAGCCAATTCGTCGTTAGCCAGTCATTCGTGTTAATAAATTAAGAATCACGCGATAGAAGCCGAGACGAAATTAGAAACTATAAACATGATAAAAGACGCGTTATGCTTGTGGAGAACGCGCCCGCCGAAAGAAAAACCGTTGATGCGACGTATAGAAACCGAGACCGTTATCTATCAGCACTGTCGTAAAACGGGGCATACAGCAGATAAATAAGCCTCGAAGAAATAACAAAAATCGAAATGCATCCAGTTATTCACGAAAAAAATGTTAACAATAATATAATAATAATAACCGTAAACAGTCATCATTTGGATGCTCTGCAGAATTCAAATAATCAAAATTTTAACAATCAAAATTTTAACCCTCAGAATTCAATTGGTCAAAATTTTAGCAATCAAAATTTTAACAATCAAAATTTTAATAATCAAAATACAACGGTAACATGCAGGTATTACGAGAAATCCGGTCATACATTAGAAGAGTGTCGTAAGTGCGCGTATAACAATAGCATCCGTCAAAACTCACAAACTCCGGAAAACGAGCAGATTCCCGCGAGAACAGAGACAATCATCCCGGGAAACACGAAGACTCGCCCCACTCGAGTAGTAACGGGGGAACTAAAATCAGTTACCAAACAGTAAATATAACTCAAATAGAAGACATTCAATAAAGTTAAAAAGCCCAAATTTTATGAGAAATCTAAAATTTTTAGTAAACAATAGATCAGGACCGAATATTATTAAAAAAAATTCTGTTACATCCGATATCATAGTGGGTAAACACGAAATTCTAAGGCTTAGTGGAATCACGAAGCTTCACGTGACCACATTAGGACAGGCACTAATAGATATCTTTGAATGTCCAGTCGCTTTTCATTTAGTTAAAAACGATTTTCCAATTTCAAAAATGGGATTCGGGAATCAGATTTCTTTAAACAATTTCGAGCAAAGGTCAACTAGGATCAAAATAAACTGGAATGGAATAACATTAGCATACCTTTTGAAGAAAAGGAAGAAATATTCCTCCAAAGTCAATTACATATATGCGTGTTAACATCAGTAGTTGCAATATAAGGAAAGTTTCCAGGAGTACGCCATGGAAAAAATAGCCATTCTACAATGTTTAAATTTCCCAGACGACAACGTTATCCATTGCCTTATAGGCTGGATTCGGGGAGCGCGCTATTAGCTCTATTTGCTTATTCTATCCTTGTTTTACACCTAATGAGCGATAAAGATAAAATGATGCAATAGCGCTAATAGCGCGTTCCCCGAACGCAGCCATAGTATCGTGGACTCAGCCGCTAAACATGTTGCAGCATCTATCTGAAAGGATTTACTCGACAATTTTCTCGAGCAGATGCACCACATTACGAAAACAGTCGCAGTACTCATAAGAAGTCACCATCCTGCCTAAATCGCTGCCTTTGTCTTACGATAAAAAATGCGAAGGTATATCTGTAAATAACACAGACCCACAAAAAAAGAAAAGTCTGCGGCATGGACTAGACCATGGTATTCCCATGTCCATGTATTTTAGCCTGCTGAAACCGAATATGACCTCAGTTTTGCCCCTACACGTCAGGATTTTTTTCTACAGCCAAAAACAAGATATTGCCTGCGCGACGCCTACGTAATCGACGCCACTCAAAATCACCTAACTTGGAAAGAAATGTCAATCCCTCTAATTAAAAGAGATACTACAAGTTCCATTGACAAGAGGACCAACGTGGCTTCCCCATCCGAAATGTTTACTATCCCGGCAAGGACACGTACTACATTGCCCCTCTGAATCATTAACCCCAACATAAAAATGGGTTACGTTCCACGAATGCACGTGCACGACGACATTTACTTAGGAGACGCCGTCGTCACGAATCGCGGCGGTGTAGCTTACATTGGCGTTATAAATACCGGCAAACAAAACGCGTGGAGATCTCGCTACCGACGGTCGAACTTTTAGAGGTAGAAACCTACTCTACCACCGGGCCGCCCTACGCATCCGTATCCTCTCCCAATAAGGGTCATAAAAGTTTTTAAGCAAGTCATGCATTGATCAAATAAAAGAACTACTCCGCTTAGACCACTTGAACAACGAAGAGAGGGAGCACGTACATAACCTCATAAAGAACAAGTAGAGAAATCCGAAGAGTCACGGACTCACTGTTGGCCTGGGCGTAACATTTTTTTGAAAAGCATACCGGGCGGCATGCACGCAACAATACACATAATTGTATATTAAAAAATATATATATATATATATTTTTTAAATTAACCATTTTGTCAACATTATAGTGGATATGGTTCGATAACGCGCCGGTGCACGAGATCCAACTTTTCAATATGGTGAGGATTCCCTCACGTATAGGTGTGTATAAATATTGGCAAGTGACATTGAGAGTCAAGTGTTTAAATTTTTTTAAATTTTTTTAAAATTTTTTTTAAATTAAAAAAAATTTTTTTTCAGCCCAATTTTATATATATGGATGAGATCCAAATACGTGGTTTTATTAATATACAGCACCAGCGTTGGGTACGCTGGGTCAGAAGAATCAATTATGAAAACAACGACAAAATATGGGACATTTCGGGATACGAGAACATCTACGGATTTCGAATACTGTTTGAAATCGAACATGAGTTTGACATTGAAGAAGTTTGGTAATTCTCAAAATTTTAAAATTTTTATAAATAAATAATTTTTTTGTAATTCCAAGTATAACATTTATTATTCCTTGTTCTCTGCCAGACCGCCCACGAAGCGGCAACAAAACTCTTCTCCTAATCCCGATCCAGTGGAAAATAAAGAAAATCTTATTACCAAAACCCCGACGCAGACGAAGAAAACCTCATTATCCCCGATAATTCCGACGCAAACGAGGACGACGCGTCAGACAACGATAACGACAATAAAGAACACGAGAACTCGGATCAAGGGATAGCCCTGAACAGCGACGAGACCGACGATATCGACAGCTCAGCTTCAGAACTCTTCGATAACCCGAACGAGCCCTTCGACTTGCACCCAGCTAAGGCACAAGTAGCCGAAATAAGGGACCACTTCCTGGCACGAAAAGACCACCTAGTTGTGTTCATCTCACAGCAGGGGAAACCATGTGACTCTGGCAGCCGAATGTTGTTACAACAAGAAAGATTGCCAGTAATCGTGGATTCGACCCTCGAGCGAGCTAGAGTGGTAACAAAGGGAGCAACGAAGATAATCGCACTTCTAGTCAAAACACAAGAATCAGAAGAAACAAAAAGGAAATGGATAAAGGAATCCATTGCGTCCTTACTTGACGTTTGCACCGAACTGGAACTGCCAACTGTCTCCATCTGCAAAGGAGAAGTTGACGGCATGCCATTCGCAACCACACGCCGAATAATAGGAGACACCTTCCAAAGAAGTCCTACAAAAATCCTAATATGCAAAAACTATATCTCGATGCCGTCCGAATCTGAGAGAGCTGAGATCCTGAAGAAATTCCACGTCTCTGCCATCGGAGGACATAAAGTGGTAACAAAAACGTATAAACGACTCAAGGAGCGATATTACTGGCCTGGAATGAAACAAGACACAGAAGACTTCACCCGCTGCTGCCAAAACTGCCAATTGAAAAAGTTGGTTTGTGTCAAGACGCGACAATCCATGATCCTCACTGACACTCCTGGGGCAGCGTTCGACAAAATATCAATGGACATAATGGGACCATTGACAACCACGAATGCCGGAAACTCCTGTATCCTTACGATCCAGGACCTACTCACGAAATACTCCTTAGCTATTCCCCTGAAACGAGCCTCTGCCATCCACGTGGCCGACGCTTTCGCGAAAGAATTCATCTGCATACGGCGCGCCACGAGCCTGGTTAACCGACCAAGGTTCACATTTTCTGAATGCGTTAATGCGGAACATTGCAAGGAAATTCCGAATTGCGACTTATAAGGGTGAAATCACACGATACAAGAATCAGCATGCGGGACAGAGGATGCGTGATTCGAACAGCCAATCAGCGCTCTTCCGCATTTTTCTGTACCTTTTATGTATGCGTTTGCGTTACTACTTGTGACTACTTGTTTAACCTACAAAGTTTTAATTGAAAAAGTATTTGAAGATAAATGTACGGCAGAAGTGCTATATGCTCACCTGAGCCATAGCACGTTAAACCACATAAAAAATAATTAAAAAAGTATCGGTAAATAGTTAAAACTCGGTAAATAGATAAAACATTGTGGAGATGGACGTAGAGGTTAGGGAAGATTCAATACGTTGTAATACAAGTATAAAAAAAGTTTAATTTCTTAATGTTGAAATAAACAATAAGAAATATAAATTACTTTTTTCAAGTATTAACAGTGCAAATATTGCAACTTTTTGTTGCCACAAAAAAATTCCAATTTAACGGAACACTCATGCTTTGCCGACATTAATTTTGCAAAAGAAAATTGTTGCGTGTATGGTTTCGCACTGAGCGCATTCCGATGGGCGATAACGAGGGCGATAATATTGCTTATGTTTCATACAAGATATGTGCGTTGGCGCCGCGTCTAGTCAGTCTCGTCTAGCGTGTGTTAACGGTCAGTCGACTTGTATATTAGCGTCTCGTAATTTTTCAACTCGTATATTAGCGTCTCGTAATTTGTAATCTTACGTTATTGCACGGTGTATGAAAAGCTCTGCTGTTTGTGCGAAGCGCGAGAAGTCGCTTCAGGTTATGGGCCCAGCACGCTTCCACTGCGCTTGAAGATTACATCATGTTGACTTCGATGCAAATGCCTCAGTTCGAGAAGCTGTCGGGCGTCGACAACTTCCTCATGTGGCGTCTCCAAATGTCGGCCTACTTGGAAGTGCACGATTTGATGCAGGTGGTCGACGGCACGTACAAGATTGAACCTGGGGCGGCCGGGGCCGACCAGGTTGCCGTCGCCAGATTCAAAAACAAAGGATGCGGCGGCTAAATTGGCAATCTTATCGGCTGTGAATGCTAACCAGCGTGAATACGTCAGTGCAGCAAGATCAGCGGCGGACATGTGGGGAAATCTGTGCCGAGTCTACGATCAAAAGAATCCGACATCGCGTACGAATGCACTCAAGGTGTATCACAGGTATTCATACGATGGTCGGTCGATGGCGCAACATATCGCGCATGTAGATAATATGGCACAAGCATGCGTTGACGCGGGCGAAGAAATCAGTGACGAGAACTACTACGCCAAATTACTCGATGATTTGCCGGAACGGTACACACCGGTGGTTATCGCCTGGGACGTGGTGGCGACGCAGTCTCGTGATGCGCTGCGACGTATGCTGTTGCAGGCTGAGGCCCGCATGGCTAACGCTGAATCGAGTGATCAGGCGTTAGCGGTTAAAAGCAAGACACAGCGAGCAGTGGCTGATCCGGCTAAGACTTCCGGGAAGTCGAAGAAAGGCAAAAAGGCTGTTACGTGTTACAGGTGTCAACGTGTTGGACACTATGCACGGGAATGTCAATCCGGCGATAAGAAGCAGGACAGTAACGGTGAGGAAAAAGATAGCGGTGTCAAGAAGCAAGATGGTAGTGCCAAGAAGCAAAACAGTGACGGCGAGAAACCGGCTGCCGGGAGCAGTGACAATTGTTTCACCGTTGGCTCGAGGGTGGCTATCGACAGTGATTGGATTGCTGACAGCGGTGCTACGTGTCACATGACGAATGAAAAGTCATGGTTTGCTGATATGGTCAACTGCTCAATGACTCTAAACGTTGCCAATAATTCGTATGTCGAGGCTGTGGGTCGTGGTACTGTGGCGGTCGAATGCCTGGTCGACGGCCGGTGGGAGCCGGCAAAGTTTCTCGATGTATTGTATGTGCCATCGCTGTCAAAGTCGCTGTTCAGTGTTGGTGCCGTCGGACGACAGGGTGTAACAGCCTGTTACGATGGACAGAAGCTACTATTTAAGAGAAATGGTGAGACTAAACTGGTTGCTGATCAACTTCCGTCGAATTTGTTCGGATTACGTGTGCGTCATCAACAGGTACATCAAGAGGCAAATGTGGCAGTTAGTGTACGACGCTGGCATGAGCGTCTGGGTCACGTGGGTCTTTCAACGATGCGACAAATGGTCAGGACGGGAGCGATTCCGGAACTGAAGATTCCCACCGACTACGAATTCGTGTGCGAGAGCTGCGTATACGGTAAGCACGCGAAGAAGCCGTTTAACGACGCTGATCTAAAGGCGTTCCGAAAAGGCGAGTTTATCTCAAGTGACGTGTGCGGGCCAATGCCAGTGGTCTCATATGGCGGTCATCGCTACCTCGTCACCTTCAAGGATTACGCAACTGGTTTCCGTTTTGTGTTCTTTCTGAAAAGTAAAGACGAGGTATTCGACAAGTTTGTCAATGTGTACAATCGCATTGAGACGATGCATGGTACTCGCATCAAGATACTACGGAGCGATAATGGACTTGAATATCGCAACAGCAAGTTCCGTGATTTCTGCGATGCAAAGGGGATTGATCATCAGTTCTCGGCTCTATACACGCCAGAGCAGAACGGCGCCGCAGTGCGCGAAAATCGAACGCTCGTTGAGGATGGTCGGACGATGCGACTTGCGAAGAACCTGCCCGAGGAGTTGTGGGCGGAGTCAGTCTTGTGTTCGGCATACTTGCGTAACCGGATGCCGTCAGCTAAATATCCAGACTCATCACCGTACGAGCAGTGGTTTGGTTATGCTCCGAAACTTGAGCATGTGCGCCCATTCGGTGCGATTGCATACGAGAAGATCAAAGGACAGCGTACGAAGTGGCAGCCAAAGAGTGTTCGGCGCGTGCTAGTTGGTTACGAAAGCGAATCATCTAATTATCGCTTGCTCGATATGAAAACTAAGAAAATCACAGTCTCTCGAGATGTCATATTCGACGAGGATGGTCAGCCGCATGAAGATGAGGTGGTATCCAGATGGGCTCCACGACCAGGAGCTGTGACTACAGCGGATGACACCGAATCGCAGACGGAGTCGAGTGCATCAAATGAAGATGAGGTGGATTCGCAGGCGGAATCGAGTGCATCAGACGAAGATAAAACCGACAAACCTACGGACAATAATAGAATGCTGGAGTCGCGCCAGCTTCGTGACCGCTCCAGACTGAAAGAGCCTGAGCGTTATCAAGCGCATATATGTGAACTGATTGAGCCGACCTCAATGGCTGAGGCTGAGCGACGGTCAGACTGGTTTAAATGGCGTAATGCGCGGGACTTAGAACTTGAAGCTCATCGCAAGAACGGGACGTGGATCAAGTGTGATCTACCGCCAGGGCGCAGACCAATTTCAGCGAGATGGGTGTTTAAGTATAAGCTGGACAAGAATGGCGACATCATAAAGTACAAGGCTCGACTGGTTGCTCGCGGATACAGCCAGCGCGAGGGCGTCGACTATTCGGAAACGTTCGCACCGGTTGTGCGATATGACTCGGTGCGTGTGTTACTTGCATTGGCAGCAATCAATGATTGGGACATGCGGCAGTTTGATGTCCGAACTGCGTTCCTGTATGGGGAGCTCGACGAGGACATTTTCATGACATTGCCTGAGAAAGTCCCCGAAAGTGGTCAAGTAGTCAAGCTTGTAAAATCGCTTTATGGCCTGAAACAAAGCCCACGACAGTGAAACAAACGATTCAAACGGTTTCTGGATTCGTACGGGTTTGTAGCAAGTGACGCTGATAGCTGCGTTTTTGTTGGCATTGTGGACGGACAATTGGTCATACTCGGGTTGTACGTCGACGACGGATTGTTGCTGTCGAGATCGTCAGATGCATTGGACAAAGTAATTCGGGTGCTCAGGTTAGAGTTTGAAGTGACATTAGAAAGTGTCGATTATTTCGTCGATCTTGAGATTCGCCATAATCGTGAAAAACGGGAGATCCGTGTCGGTCAACGCGGTTATATAATTCGTGTAGCCGAGAAATTTAGACTACTCGATGCAAAGGGGACGTCAACACCGGCACAACATGGACTGCAGCTCGATCACTCGATGGCACCAGGGACCGAAGATGAACGACAGAAAATGTTAAAAGTGCCGTATCACGAGGCGGTTGGTATGTTGATGTTTGCTGCGTGTGTTAGCCGTCCGGACGTTATGTATGCAGTGTCAGTGGTTAGCCGCTACTCAGCAGATCGAGGTCAGGCGCATTGGACTGCTGTCAAGAAGATAATCTGCTACCTGAGGGACACAGTATATAGAATATAATATTGTCTACGATGGATCAAACGCAGAAGGCCTTAAAATCTACTCGGATTCTGACTATGCTGCCGATCCGGATACGCGACGGTCAAGAAGTGGTTATGTTGCGACACTGGCCGGGGGCGCCGTGTCATGGTCGAGCGAGATGCAACCCGTGGTCGCTCTGTCAACAACCGAGGCCGAGTACGTGGCTGCATGTGGGGCATCAAAGGAGGCAATTTGGCTTCGACGGCTTCTCAAATCAGTGGGAGTCGGGCTCAGCAGCGCGACCAAGATGTACCTTGATAATCAAGGCAGTATTAAGTTGATTCGGAACCCAGAGTTCCATAAGCGAACGAAGCATATCGCTGTTCGCTTCCACTTCATTCGAGAAGTTCATGAGAGCGGCGAGATCGACATCATATACGTGCCATCATCTAAGCAGTTAGCGGATATCCTAACCAAGGCTTTACCGAAGCAGTCATTTCTACTTAACCGAAAAGGGCTGCAATTAGAACTCGATGCGCTGAAGTCCTCAACCAGTGGGAGTGTTGCGTGTATATGGTTTCGCACTGAGCGCATTCCGATGGGCGATAACGAGGGCGATAATATTGCTTATGTTTCGTACGAGATATGTGCGTTGGCGCCGCGTCTAGTCAGTCTCGTCTAGCGTATGTTAACGGTCAGTCGACTCGTATATTAGCGTCTCGTAATTTTTCAACTCGTATATTAACGTCTCGTAATTTGTAATCTTACGTTATTGCACGGTGTATGAAAAGCTCTGCTGTTTGTGCGAAGCGCGAGAAGTCGCTTCAAAAATATTTATGTGGACGACGCAAATGTTATATTTAGAGGTTTGCTTACATTCTTAACAACATTTATCATTTCCTATATTTATAATTCTTCATATAATTTATATAAAAAATGCATAATAAATAATTATCATTGTATCAATATAGCTTCAGTAGAAAGTAATAAAGAAGATGGTACAACAGAAAAAACATCTGTTAAACATAAAAATAAAGGGGACAAACTGTGGGGTTTATACGATAAAATACTCATCGAAGGTGTACGAACCAGGCCATGTTTATGGAATCATATAATCCCTGTTAAGGAAAGAAGTCCCTTATCTGTGAAAGAAGCGTGGTTCGAAATAAGCAAGGAACTGGAAGGTAAATATTTTATGTGACCATAATTTTTATATCACTTACAATTTTTTTAAATAAAACTTTTGTTATTAAATTTTTAATAATATAAGTTATTTTTATGACTCTTCGAGAGTGTAAATTCTTGTACATATACTATTTAAATGAGTATGTGTTGTATCAATGAACCAAAAGCCTGTGATATTAAATTGACATTTCAATGAGCTCCTATAAAAAATTCTTTCAAAATATTTATTCATTAATCTATTGTAGATAATTTTGATGTAAATATATATAGTATTAAAAAGCGCTGGAGAAATCTCCGTGATTGCTATATGAAAGCAAGAAAGAAAGTGACTGCATACACACCAAGTGGTTCAGCAGCATCAACTTCAGATAAAAAGAAAGATAGTTTTCGCTTTTTTGACCAAATGCAATTTTTAAATGATTCCATAATTTCAAGGCCGTAAGTAGTATTCCATCAATAATAATGCACATTTTATACAACTTTTAAGATAATTATGTTTTTAAAAACTTTACAATTCTGTAAGTAATGTTTCAAAAGAACCTGAACTGGTGAATGATGCCCTAGACACAAATGATTGAAGAGGATAATACAAATAACAGTATTTTTGGAGCAGGAAAAAGTGTGTCCCGTACAAGTAGTATCTCTTCGCATCATGAAAAACGTAAGTTTGTTATACCCTAAATAACGCAAACAATTTATTAACAAATTAAATAAATAATCCATGGAATAAATGATAATAGAATGAATCAAAATAGATTTATATGGTCATAAATACAACTGTATTGTTTTCGACATTTGAATTGTATATTATTATACATAAACTGCTTTCAGTATATGCAAGTACCAAGTCCCTGAGGTGCATTTCGACGTTTTGTTAAATTAGTAATATTATTTTGATCAGCTGCTGGCTGGGTTTCCTACCTACTGCTGTTCAATATTCTACGCTGGACAAGCTATACGTGACAGGTATGCTTTATTCAACACACATAAATTACGTGATATTCTTTAATATTTTGTACAACTTTTCATATAACTATTTTGATCAAAAGCTTCAAGTTATCCCTTAGTTGCAAAACCGTATAGCAAAGATACTCGATGCCAAAAGATGTAGAGACATAGGCAGTGATGGTAGATTTAAGCCACGAGTCATCCCCCCTCTATTTACGCACAGAAAGACGCTCTGGCTATTCGTGCAGCGCAGTCGTCACACGAATAAACAGAGCGTCTTTGTGTGGGTAAGTGAAAGGGAGAAAACGTCGTGACTCGCGGCTATATCACTGGACTTATATAATAATTAAAACGTTTTAGCATTAAATATCTTATGTGATATCATCAGTTAATTCTGCAACCTACGGTAACTTCTAAATTGTCAGCATAACAGTTTCACGAGTTATTTAACAAAATTCTTTTCCTACTTGTCATTGCCTGCATTTTTTGATAAATTAAAATTAATTATAGATGTATTTTTTAAACATTTAAATTTAATTTCTTATACTTGTAATTGTACAAACAATTTACATCTATAGCGTTTTTTAATATGAAATGAATAAAGGATCAATCATCTGTTTTATAACATATCTGTAATCCTCTGTCTTATAAAAATAACAATACATAAAATTTTTTTATTCCTCAGAATCGCAAGTTCCAAGTTTCCCAACTGTATTTCGACGGTGCCTTTGTTGAATGAAGTCAACGCTACTAAGTTCCAAATTGCTATTTTTGATCAGCTATTGGCTGGGTTTCCTATCTACTGCTGTTCAATATTCTACGCTGGACAAGTTTACATGACAAGTAAGCTTTATTGAACACATACATCGAAAAAGTAAAATTGTAAAAATATTAATATGTTTCTCCGCTTACACTGTTACGTCCTGTTGACTCCACGATTTCTTTCTTTCGTGGAATCACTCATCTCATCACACGAAAGAGACGGAAACCATAAAATAGCGGTTATCAATTGACGAAGCGGATGCACTCCAACTGTCATCGCTCCTTAAATGGTAAATGACGAAACCTTCCAGAAAACTCGAACCTAATAAAATGGGCAAATTATAGACTTGTTTGTCGCATTCCATCTAATTCCACGAAATGAAGCACGAAATTTCAATTATCTCGAAAATGTCGTGGCAAAGGGCGCAATAAATTAAAAACGCCATAAAGATCTGGGTGACCTCTCGGGTCACGGGAAGGCTGATCTCACGCTTTTCCGTGAAACGCAGATTTGACCTAAGACCCACGCCTCGCGGCGATTGATAAAGTTAAGCCTCTGGGACTGTCAAAGGGCAAGATGGTAACGTGCTCGCCAATGAATAGCCGCTAATTAGAAATTGCTCATAGGCAATGACGATTTTTGGAAAAACTCGCCACAGGATAGGCGGAAAATTGAAACCTACGTCACGATCAGAAGAGAACTCCACCCAATCAAACCGGATTAAAACATAATCCCGCCTCCTTAATTTTGTATAAAAATCGCGACTTTGCGCACTTGGAGTCACTTCTGATCCAGTCCGAGACGTCTTGAAACTATCTTTACCAGCCGTATTTATCAATCGTCAGCCAGCCGTACTCGCTTAAGCGAAAACCAGATTCTGTCGCGTTGCGAGTAGATTCTGTGAGCGTGCCAATCACCCCGCAGTAACCGAGGGTCCGGACGAACTTAATAGCCACCACTGCCATCCGTTTCACGTCCGGAAGAGTCCGCCGCAGCCACCTGATTCCCCGATAGCAACCGTCAATAGTAAGTCCAAGATACCCGCTCGGTTATCATTATACATCTTTACAGTATGTATATGTGTGTATACCGTATACGAAAACACACATATATATAAATATATACTAATATAAATTCACCTTTAAAACTCCTCCCCCCATTTTCGAATTCAAAATTATAAAATAATTTTAATAAAGTCGCAAATTTACCGCCGCAAGTCTTTGGGAATAATTATCCGCAATCGGACAATTCGGAACAGACGCGCCCGCATAGTGGAGCGACAGCTCCTAGCTTCATTCTTAAAAAGCGAACGGTCCCCGCATATCGACCACCCTATCCCCGATTCTCTCCCTTCCCTATCTCCCTCACCTGTCTGTTGTTCCCTTGCGTATCGGGTATTCCCCGATACCCCAGAATCATCCCCCTTTTTGGAACCTTTCTACTCTCTAGTTCCTTCCGAGGAACTTGCGGAGTTCCGGGAGAGATCACCCTGCAATTTCTCCCGGGTTTTTTTCGACAGAATTCCTTCCCCCGCCCTTTCTACCTCCACGACCCTCTACCGTGACCGATCGCCTCCTCCCTCCTTCTCTGACTCGAGTGTTGAGATACTCGAGAAATTCTCCCCCCGAACCTCTTCCCCTACCGTAGAGATAATTCATGAGTGTATAAGTTTATAGACCGATAATTATTTATTGTACCGTAACTATAATCTTACCGTAAATAACTTAAATTCCTGATATTTTACACTAAAAATTATAATACCAAATTAATGTTAACTTTATATATTGCTTTTGTACCACAATCTAATGTAAAATATTAATTTACTCACCAAATGCATTCTGACGGGGAGAATATCGATTTATAAAAATTCTCCCCGATCCTCCGAATTTGTGTTACACCCGTACCGGAACAAATGTCATTCCACACCCACACACCACACTTTCACGTACTATATATATAATAATAATTTTTAATTTATAATAATATTTTGTTCTTTTCCTTTTGTAATAAAATGTTCTAATTATTTTGATCAAATTAAACCCAATGTTTATTCTTTATAAATAAGATCTCACCTCTCACTACCTCCCTAAAGTCGCACAAGGTCCGATCCCCGATAATAAGGATATTAGATCCTTGACCGAAAACAGGACCGCGAATGCACAAAAACTCTCGGTAGGCGTAATAGCCTCTCTTCTGGACGTTGACCCACGACTGAAGTTTTCCTGAAAAGTGCATTCAACTCGAGGCACGCGCCCTTCTAACGTGAACCCGAGATACCAAAAGATCTCGTTACGTCTTCCCATACCCCCTCCCATGGACAGCCTTTCTTTCGCTATCCGTCGAACCAATATATATACCTAAATTCCGGGGTTCTGACGTAACAACACAAATAGAAAAATATTTAGTACGAAATTAGATGCCGACCATTCACAAACGAGACTCTACATCGTGACCTACAAACACCCACTATTAAGGAGGAAATTAGAAGATGTAATCAGATATATCGAAATCGTCTAGAGGTCCATCCAATCATCCTAGCAAAAACAATCTCATGAAAAAAGAACCTATCCAACGTCTGAAAAGAGAGATATCCCAAGGCCCTCTAAAATAAAAAAGAGTAGTTTAGATTGTGCTACTGAGCTTGAATCATACTCTCTAAGTCACCTTATATTAGAACATATACTTTACTAAATGTTCCATTCAAGTTGTAAAGGAGAATTTGTAGTTATAAAAAAATTAATATATAAATAATAAGAAAATTGAGATTTAGAGATGCAGAACATCAAAACATCAATCTTTATTCAACCCTTTCACTTAATTTCATAATAAAAAAGTGTACTTAAATATTTCGTAGAATCTACTTTCTACGAAATATGTATTTGAGTACAGTGTTACAAAAATATTTGCTACCAATATTTTAAAAATTACAAAAAAGATAATTTACATTATATTATTAATAGTAAGATCTAATAAAGAGTAAAGCCCCTTGCACAATAAGCGATAGCGATAGCGATAGCGACAGCGACAAAGTTGCCTACAAAGGTATAGCTTTCGCTATCGCTATCACTATCTCTTTTTAAATTTTAATTAATTGAGCTTTTTCAACATATTTTTTTGTCATTTTCAATTAGTTGAAGTACGCTGAATATATGTCACATATAAAATTATATAAATACAGATATACTTGATGGAATACAGTATTAAATAATTATAATTGTTATTTAGGTTCTGAATGTAGAGATCGCTGGATTGCCTTGCGGAATCGTTTTCAAAAGAACAATGCAAATTAATACGATCAGGATCAGCGAAGCATTGGATCAGAAAGAATGGCCATTAATGAAAAATTTGGCATTTTTATACGAATATGTAAAACGACGGAAGACATTTGGTAACGTCGAATCACCATGCAAAGACACTGAAGATTGTACATGTTCCATGCTATCAAATGATTCCTATGCCAAAGATTCTCAAAATTTGGCTTAGAACCACGATGCTGCTGAAGAATTCTTAACTTATGAAGATGTTCAGTACCTTGATGAAACACCAAAACAATATGTGGAACATCTGGACAAACACACTTGCGATTTTATTTTAAAATTTTGTAATTTTCTTTAAGTCTTTGGTTTTATAGATACTATTATAATGGCTAGAATTGAATAGTGACAGTCGTGACAGATGTCAAATAGTGTGATAGTGATCAACAATTATACATTGACCGCAGGGAACTAACGCCGAGGAGATCTTTAAGAAGGAAGGTATATCCAAAATTGCACACGTACGTACATACATACATACATACATACATACATATATATGCTGTCTTGTAAAAGTTAAAGAAAACGAGAAAGTGATCTGTAGCGCAATTCGTATTGTAGGCAAGTTATGCTAAAATATTAGTTGAATTGAGTCCGTTATTATAATAGACGTTGGTTTTATACCTTAGAGTCTGGAAATATTAATTATTCACGAAATTAGCAATAACAACAAAATAAATGTTAGTAAATATGTAGTATAATGGCTCCCTCACCGACTTCTTTAAAATTTTCAAATTTTGTATACCTATTTTGTGTAGTAAAAAAGATTCCGAGAATAAAAATTGTCGCTCATGTTTCGTTTGTTTCTATAATTAATACTTAAAATAGCATAATGTCAGTAAGTAAAGAAATGATAATTGAAACAATAATTTATGGATATACATTTCGCTTCTTACTTCAATTAGATCATATTATGCTTTTTGCAACTTTAACATAGTCTCTGATTGATATATTATATTCAATAGAACAAATTAATAATTCAAGATATGTAATTGGTAATGCGAATACGTGGCCCAAACTTATTCGAAAACATGTTTTAGGATAAAAATTTAAAGGATCACAATTAAAACAGACAATATGTAGTTTCAGTTAAAAAAGTAGAGAGTACTCTGTATTTATGCTTTCTACTATTCTCTGCTTTAACAAAGATTATAATTTTAAAATATATAATTGAATAAAGTTGTAAATAACATATGATCTAATAGCAAGAAGTGAAATATACATCCATAAATTATTATTTCTTTACTTACTGACATCGTGATATTTTAAATATTAATTATAAACAAATAGAATAAGTGATAATTTTCTTTATGAGAATCTTTTTTATAAAATACATAAAACTTGAAAATTTTAAAGGAATCAAAGAGAATGCCGTTATACTATACATTTACCTGTAACGATGCGCTCTGAAAATACGCATCGTTCCGGCGGAACAACAAACCGATGCCGTCCGGCCGACCATGCACCGGGCGAGGAACGGGCACGGTGTGCCCACCTTTTTTTTAAACGTTAGAGAAACATTGTTAGAAAAGTCCTAACAGACTTGCGATCTGCGGCACCGGCTCGAAAACCCGAACAAAGCCGACGTCGCACGAACACCGCCGAAGCGCGATCGCGGCGTCGGGAATCTCCGGACCACATTGTTTAAATCCGGCGCTCGCGTGCGCCGGCATCGTTCTACCGCTACCCGCGCCGCCGATCCGCGGGGTATATAAGCCCACGGATTTTTAATAATTATAAGATTCCGTCGTAATGCAGCTACCGATCACACCGATCCTCTTCGCTGACATTACCAGAATCCTGAGCCCATCAGCTATCAGCCGGGGTAGAGAAATCCTGCTTCTCTATCTCCGTCGAGTGCGTCTCGGCGAATTCATCGTTTTTGATCGATCCATACAAACAAGCTTACCGCCGGGGTAGAAGATCCGTTCTCTGCCTCCATCGAGTGCTTCTCGGTGGCTGGCTCGATCCGAATTGATTCCTCCGCCGGGGTAGAGACTCCGTTCTCTACCTCTGTCAAGTGCGTCTTGGCCACAATCTTATATATACAGATCTCTCAACTCGTATGGTGGGGATGGTTCGCTTGACGAAGTCGAAAGTTGTTCAGCTTGAAACCGCTAGGATTGCTGCAATTGAAGGATGTTCTATAAGAGCGAGAGAGACAATAGTAGCGCATAGCGCATACGTATCATACTGTAATGTAAGAATCCACAATTTCCATAATACATTTACAAAATATATATATATATTGCAAATATATTGTAGAAATTGTATATATATATATATATATATATATATATATATATATATATATATATATATATATATACCGGGTGTCTGAGACCACCCGCCCACCCCTTTTTTTTAAAAACTAAGCATTTTAGAGAAAAACGTTTCAGACAAAAATTGTATGGTTTTGAGGGGAACATAAGATGGTGTCATTGATTTGACCTTGGGTGGCATCGTTAAGGACAGGTCAAGGACACCTTCAGTTTCTTAAATAAAACCCCCTATTTTTTATTGCATATTCTTATAGCTTATGTCGAGAGCTTTCCAAAACTCTATAATTAAGTATTTTTTCATTAAGTTTCATTACTTTTCGAGTTATAAGGCTTGAAAGTTACAGTATTGTAACATAATATTTTGTTAAGTATTTATAATTAAAATTCCTTACTTTTAATTTTTGCAAACAATACGAATCAATTAATGTAAAAAAAACAATTTTCTTAAAGAAAAATTTGTTGTGTAACTGTTTATTGCATATTCATTATTTTCTTAGCTTCTCACGATTCGGGGTGCTTGATTTGCGTGAGTCCCCTTGCCTCTCACGATTCGGGGTGCTTTTTCAATAACTATCAATCACGCAATAAAAAATCGGTACTCTTCTTTCATGGTATACGCTAAATTTAAGTCTTTGTCGAAAGTAATTCAATATGTACTTGGTGAATAGACATTCTGTAAGAATGAAACTTAATGCATGAATATGAATGCCTACAGAAATTACACAACGCGCAATAGTTTATTCCAGGTATTTTAGACATTGTTCTTAACAACGGTACAAGAATTACACTCATTATAAATGGCATTAAAATTGTTCTTCAACTTTGTAGATTAGTGCGCTATCTACTGTGCCACATTACGCTCTTACACAACAAGTTTTTCTGCAAGAAAATTTTGTTTTTTTACATTAATTGATTCATATTGTTTACAAAAATAAAAAGTAAGAAATTTGAATTATAAATACTTAACAAAATATTATGTCACAATACTGTAACTTTCAAGCCTTATAACTCGAAAAGTACTTAATGAAAAAATACTTAATTATAATGTTTTTGAAAGCTCTCGACATAACCTATAAGAATGTGCAATAAAAAATAGGGGGTTCTATTTAAGAAACTAAATGTGTACTTGACCTGACCTTAACGATGCCACCCAAGGTCAAATCAATGACACCATCTTATGTTTCCCTCAAAACCATACAATTTTTGTCTGGAACGTTTTTCTCTAAAATGCTTAGTTTTTGAAAAAAAAGGGGTGGGCGGGTAGTCTTAGATACCCGGTATGTACCCGGCCCGTAATGGTGGTCTCAGGTATATATATTAGGATGGCAATTTTTTTGGGTCAAAAATACACGGAGAAAATTTTATAGTAAATATTACTATGGTGTCGCACTAGCTGCGGACCATCGAGGAATTTTAAGTTAAATTACTATGTTTATGGTAAAAATTACGTTATTTAATCATTTTTAAAACAATAATTATAGTATTTTAATTTGAAATTCCTCGATGGTCCGCAGCTAGTGCAACACCATAGTAATATTTACTATAAAATTTTCTCCGTGTATGATTTTAAGTCTCACCCCTTAAGAATGCCTCTTTTTATCCCAAAAAGTTTTATTTGGCTATCATTAATAGTTTTCTAGAAAAAAATTCTTAAAAATCGCTTGTTTTTTGGCCTGTTACACTAGAATCCCCCCTTAAATTTGTTCTACGAACTCTCAAATAAAGACCCTTGAAGAGCAGGCGCTGTAACTTAATATTTAGAAGTTGCTCAAAGCCTCTAAACATCAAATTTTTTTCGAAAAAGTGGAAAAAAACTGCATTTTTCACTAATTTTCACTGCTAAATCTCTTTTAGTTACTTTATTTTAAAGTACCTAGTCATCAAGTTTGAGGTACAACACATGAAACAAAAATGTAAATATAAGTAATTAATGCAATCTTTGACATAAGATCATTTATAGCAAATATAAAATGATTTAATGAATTTAACCATTTTTAACAATTTTTGTACGATACAAAATTCATTAAAACAATCACCTAGTGTAAACTATATGAAATCTAATAAATGCGATGCACGAAAATTTTCTGCGGAAAACGTAGACTTAATTTAAATGATATATTGATAATATAATTTATTTTCCAAAATAATAAAAGGATTTAATGTAGAAAATTACATTAAGTTCACTATTTAATAAAATAGCAATATTTTGAAGCAATTAATGACCATTAAGCTACAGCATATAACTTTAGAGAAGCTTTAGTTTGAAGATGATAGAATGTTTTTCTAAAGTGGCGTTTGATATATTTACTTACAAAACAAAATTATAAGCCGTGGATAGTTAAAAAATGGTTTAATTCATTAAATCATTTTATATTTGCTATAGATGATTTTATGCCAAAGATTGCATTAATTACTTAATTACTTATATTTACGTTTTTGTTTCATGTGTTGTACCTCAAACTTGATGGCCAGGTACTTTAATAAGGTAACTAAAAAAGATTTAGCAGTAAAAATGAGTGAAAAATGCAGTTTTTTACCACTTTTTGGAAAAAATTTAATGTTTAAAGGCTTTGAGCGACCTCTAAATATTAAGTTACAGCGCCTGCTCTTCAAAAGTCTTCATTTGAGAGTTCGTAGAACGCATTTAGGGGTAAGACTTAAAATCATATTTTTGACCCTAAAAAATTGCCGCCCTAATATATATATATATATATGGGGTATTCCATGGAATCTTAACTTTTTTTTCACTCGCATTCACCGATTTCTTTTGTTTTGCAGTATGTTATTGTACTAAATGATAGGTTTCTTCTCAATTTTTTTCAGAATTTTATGGACGTTATTTCAGTAGATATCAACAGTTGAATTTTGAGTTTTTTTCAAGAATTAATATTTTCGGAAATTTTTAACTCAAAAGTTCTTTTATGTAAAAAAAATTTGTATACATAAAAAATGTTGGATTTTTCTTGTACTTTGAGATGGTAATTTTTATTTTTTACCATATTAATTTTATTATTTTTTTTCATAAAAAACGAATAAAAAATTAATTATCTCAGAAGTGCCATGTTTAATTGAGCTAGTTTTTTCTTTAAATACATTCAGTCGTGTGTAATAACGTGCTAAAATTTCAAAGTGCCAGGACTAATAGAAAAAAAGATATAATTTATTTCTTAGAGATTTTTATATAATCCAGTAAAAATGTTCAGTAGTTATTTTTCCGGAACAAACATTTTGCAATCTATCTTCGACAAAAATTCAAAAATTTGAGATCAACCAAAAAAATATTTTTCAAAAAAATTAAAAAAAGATTTTTCGTGTATGCTGAATGATTGCAAATTGTCTGATTTGTAAAAAAATATATATATATATAGTAGATAGTCTTGAGGTATTTATGAAAAACTTAAGAATATTTTCACTTAAGGTGATTGGGCCATGTACCATATGAGTCAATATAAGGGCTAAATTTTATTTTAAGAAAAACTATTTTTATGGATATATTCTAGACACTTGTATAATTACTGGTTTTATAATGTAACTTTTCATTCGATTACGTATCAATTTATCTACTGTGTGACGTGACAAGTCGCGTCTACTTCCCGGACGGGCTCAGCCGAGGGGAATTCGGGGATGCCTCCTCGTTAGAGCGAGGGGAGGGCGGTTGCGTATA
The DNA here is from genome assembly GCF_003070985.1 of Temnothorax curvispinosus. Taxonomy (NCBI): domain Eukaryota; kingdom Metazoa; phylum Arthropoda; class Insecta; order Hymenoptera; family Formicidae; genus Temnothorax; species Temnothorax curvispinosus. The sequence continues at coordinate 56,975 of NW_020218874.1, read as the reverse complement.
TTAATTGGTCTAATTAGCTGTTAAGTTTTTAAGGGATCGCCAGTGGTGGCCGGAGTCAACCTGTAACGGCCGGGAGCCGCAACGAGGAAGGGCAGAGGATTAAGGAGACGGCCAGGGGACATGGCTGAAAGTCGGATCGCCCGGACCTCCCCGCAAGTGCATGAGCGTCGCCGGCCGGAGTTCACTCCGTACTCGGTCGCAACAGCGGCCGGATAACAGTTTGGAAGACCCCGGGACACCCTCGAGCGAAACGCCAGTCAGACCAGGGTGCCGAGGAGCGGCCCACGGAAAGGCGCCTTTCCCTGGGGCCGTCGCCCCGAGGAGATGCCGGCGGACGGGGCCGAGGCCCGGCCAGCCTGACCCCGAACGCCGACTCGATCATCGCGGCCCGGACAGCCGGTTGATTCGAAAAGCCCGCGTCGAATCGGAGGTAGTTGGAGCGGCGCCGCCGGAAGGGGAGGCGCGCGAGAAGCTGAGGCGCCGATGAGAGCGCCCTAGAATTGGAGTGGCGCCCCCGGAAGGAGCGGCGCACGTGCGGCCTAGGCGCGGGGAGCGCTAGGATCGGCAATCCGGTCGAGCGACACGCTACAGCGCAGGCGCGGGGAACCGGCGCGATCCCGGCAGGCCATCGTTTCCGACACTGTCGTGCCACAGTATATACAGTAGCGCAACTCTCCTGATTTCTTGTTGTCTAAAATGGAGTGCGCATGCGTGAAATAAGTAAGCGCCCACTAACACCATCTGAACGTCGTTCTCTGAACTTCTTTCTCAATTGCTCTTCCTTTCTCCGTTCTGCTCCGCTCCCTCTCAGAATTTAAATGGTCAGTTAAGTAAATGCCTATCTGTATTGGAACAGAAATTTGGAGAGAATTAACTCAATTACCCACTGAATGCTATTGAGAGCTGTTAGAAGTGTTTGACAGACTCTGAATAACTACGTTTGTGATGAAAGTGAAAAGAGTTTAGGAGTATAAAGTGGTTACAAACCTCAGAAGGTAGGATAATTATTCATAATCATTGTACTTAAAATCAGTCATGCTTAAATTAAGAATATCGTTTATCTATTTATCTTGTGAAACTAACTCTGTGATACTCTAATATCTAGAAAGAATTGCTGCTTGATTCTACGTTGTCTATGAACGGTTACATTTCTGAAATACTTATTAAAATGCAAATTTCTGGCTGAAACAGACGTCAGATGATTCAGATCGACTTCACAAAAGATAGTGGTGTCGATTTTGAAATGTCCAGCATGCATTCCACAATACAATACAATTTGTAAGTTATCATATAACAGCGTTTCATGATTTAATTCAGAATTTATATTAAAAGTAATGATTTTTTTTTCTTGTAGGGAAGGTCCATGGTTGAAACTATATGATACTTCCACCGTTTGAATTTTTAGTAAATTGCGGAAAGATAACATATTCTCTCAGCAACATTTATCTAAAAAGATACAAGTACGTACGTATTATACCATCTTACTTACAAAAAATTAATACGTCATTTAATATTAATGTGGCATATTATCAAATATTTTATTTTAATTAATATTGTTGCGGAATTTATAGATATCTTGTTTCGATATAACAATAACAGCTATAGCGCTCGGCAATGCACAAAATCTAAACGCAATACCGAGCGAGAAGGATTTCAAAATTTATATGATAGAAACAAATCATGGAGATCCACATCCAGACACGGGTATTCCACCTTCTTTTGCGACAATAAAATCTGAAATGATTCTAGGCAAAAACCGCCAGTTTTTCATTGAAATGGGACGACCGACGAAAGTACATTTCTCTTTATCCCGGCTCAATCAACTTTATAACATACGGAATAAGGTAACTCAACAAAGAATGTATAACATATTCGTATATATTTTCAACAGTTCTAAATTATATCAATGTTCTAGGTATTATCGTGTTTTATTGATGACGACGTGCAAGTACCTACAGAGAAGAATGAAACTACGGATATGGATTCGCAAAATATAGCAGTGCCGACGAAATCGAGGAAATTCAGTGTACCTGATTTACATTTAAATACAAGACAGGTTGTATTATCCTTGAAGACTGACACCGGAGCAGAAATTATTACCAGTTTAGCATCGTTAAACGGAAACCTATCGACACTTCTAAGACTAGACAGAATATATTCAAATCTATCCATAGATTCTTTCATTGTATCTGCTATCTTAAATGGGAATATCAAAGTGCTATTAAATCCATGGTGTTGCAACTTCGTATGTGGATTTTTGTATGTGGACTTTTGCTCACTCGGATCAGAACGGCTCTTAGAAGAAATTTTATAAATTTATAAATGCAATGCTCAATCCGGCGTATGGGAATCATCGAGATAATATAATACATATGTCATTATTCTATCCAGATACATTTTATATAAGCCATAAATTACTGCCAATTGATTGATGCATATCTATCGAAGTACATACCCGATAAAAACAGTACGGATCCACGTTATTGCTACGTGGATTCGATGTGGATACGACGAAATTACGTGGATTCGACGTGGATGTGACGTGACTGTTTTTATCGGGTATAGACTCTCATCCAATGAAGCATTAACGGAACGCGCGGAAGCGCGTCCGAAATACAACAATCTTCGCTGCTTCTGCGAAGTAACAATATGTTTGTAAAATTTCGAATCGTTACTCGATCACTCTTTCGAGACACTTTTATATTTTCAATATATCATATTAGGTATACATTGATTATTTTGCATATAAAATTTTATTTTGCATGTCTGTATGTACGATAAATATGTCGCTCATATTATACGAATTGTTTGTTATAACAATTAATGATACAATATTTCAAATCTGTATACCAATTTAGTAATATAATCATTAATCGATATAGGAGTCATGGATTCTATTTTATATTTTCCTATATTTATATTCCTAATTTCAGTGTTTATAATCCTATAATATTCTGTCTGTAACATCGGATAAGAAAGAATCCTTCATAATCTATCCGAAAACAGTTTCTGCATCAGAAAGAACATAAAATGGATTAGTACATTTCTTATCCTTCAGATACAAAGAAATTATTTTTCTATTCTATAAGAAATCGCAATGCATTCGAAATAGCGCTTAGATAGAGCTCTATTAGAATACTATCTAAACATAATTTCGAATATATTACGAATTCTTATGGAGTAGAAAAGTGATTTTTTTTGTATCTGAAAAAGAACTCAGAATTGGTGACATAGAAAAGAATTTCTTTTGAACTCTTAAGAGTTGTTTTGGGACAGAAATAATATACGGAAAAAATACTTTAAAAATTTTTTAAATCGAGAATTTAAAAAAAATTCCTTTTCAATTTTCCGTGCTATCCGGGAACATATCGTCGTATTAAAATTAAAATTTATTTATCGCATTTTAAATTAAGCATGAATATAGTATATCTTATTTTTATTTTGGATGCATAATTAAATCATTCGTTTATTTCATTTAATGTAATAAAACTATTTTATGTTAAATATTTTATAATTATAATTGTTTTCTTATAAGTATAATGTATAAAATATTATATTTTGCTTTTCGGTTGTTCAATATATGTTATATAACATTATATTTTCTAATAATTTACCTCAATACATTTATATTATTCAATCTGCAATCACATTTATATAATTTTATTTTTTCTCATTTTTGAATTTTTTTTCTTATTTTTAATAGATACATAATAAATATTTATCTTTATTATTTTCATTAAATTCAGATTAATTTCATGTAAAAGTGGAGTGAGAGCGGAGAAAGAAAGAGCAATTGAGAAAGAAGTTCAGAGAAAGACGTTGGGCGCGTAAAACCGCTCAATAGCACGTGATTGGCTCTTATACTTTTAGATCCAACGAATCAGCGTAGCGTGTCGATAAGACGACACTTAACAGTTGTGTCTGCCTGAACGTGGCCGTTCAGTTGGTGCTAGTGGGCGCTTACTTATTTCGCGCATGCGCACTCCATTTTGGACAACACTAACATCAAAGGCGCCGACAGAGAGTTGCGCTACTGTATATACTGTGGCGCTACTGTATATACTGTGGTCGTGCCAGCGAGGAAACAGGGAGCATCACCCGGATCCCGAGCTGCCCGGACCAACGAAGAAAATACGACGCATTGTAAAGTCACCACTCTGGCGTCCCCGCGTTAAGCAAAGAGGGTTCGCTCGAGGCACTGGCCCATGGCACGCATCGGTTACCTGAGCGCCGCAGGATTACCTGTGGACTGCGAGATGAGCGCGTGCGTTACCTGGCGCTCGCATTAAGATAGAGTCGGGCGAAAATTGTGCCAGGGCCTTGCCGAGAGTGAGCTCTCCAGTGCGTAGAGACCAATCGTGCCCTCCCCGCGAGCACCGCCACGGCCGACAGTCGCGTGGCGTTGGAATATGTGAGTCGGATTAATCGGGTCGAATTGTGTAGCGTCTCATTGTATTAATGTAAGTAATCGTGTCGCGTTTCATGGTGTTCATATTCGTAATCGTGTCGCGTTTCATTGTGTTAGAGATGTTCGTAATCGTGTCGCGTCTTGGCCATATTTGAGAGCGATGCCTTGCGTGGCGATAACGAGAGCAAGTTGTGCGGGTAACGGCAAGCCGCGAGTGGTCATGTAATTTGAAGGGCACTCGCCCTCGTATTTGAGTAACGTATCCGGGCCCTTGAGGACGGCGAATATTGTGTTTGGCGGGACGGAGAGATCGACGGGATCGGCGCGGGGTCGCGGAATCTCCGTGCTTGCGAGAGAATTTGGGATTCGCGTGGCAAGCCGCGGGATCGTCCGCGATACGAGTCCTTATTTCGTGTTCGGGGGCAATCGCCGGCCAGCGTGGACCACACGGCGAGATCGCCCATAATTTTTGCGTCGTGCGGAATCGGGGTGGCCCGGGTGCGCGTTGAAGGAGCAACCGAAGGTGCGGCGAGTCGGTTCGTCGGCCTTGTGGCGTAAGTTCGTTGTGAGTTCGAAGCAAGGTACCGCGATACCTGAATCGTAATTGTTTCTTATGTTAAGCTTTCGTGTGTTCGTCTGCGTTTATCTGTTGCGTTGATCTAACTTCGCGTGCGTTAATCTACAGTGTTTAATATTCGACATTACCGCGTGCACTTATTGCGTTATTTATGCGGCATTCGTGCGTCAGCTTATCCGACATGTTTGCGGTAATGCGAGAGGCTCAGACCGATTATACCTACACCTATTGATATTACCTGACTAAATATATCATATGTTATTATTATTTATTCTCTTGTGTGTGATTGATTGCGTGACGCCTCTCTCCGAATTCCCTGAAAGAGCCCTACGCCTTGAGGTATTGCCGGGAATAAATATCGCGTTAGATATAATAGTGTACGGTGGTGCGATCCGTCGCACCTGGCGCCCAATCTTTTGGTGTCGGAATTAGTTGCGCGTGCTGCCAATCCACGATAGCCCTCCACCGGATTGCGAGACCGGGGGAAAAAGCGTCGCAACTGATAAATGTAAACAGTTCAAGATTTGACTTCAGTTGACATTCGTACAAGAGAAATGTCGCGACATTGCATCTCTTCGCTGTAGGCAGCTATCATGCCAGTGCCATGTGTTTGAGTGAGGTTATGTATTGTGTTTATGTTAAAAAATAATGGAAGGTAACAAACAATTTTGATAACGGGAGATTTGCTTGCAAAAGAATAGTACTGTGGAAAGAAAACACTACACGGCGCGGCGTTGCCACATGTTCACGTCGCGTACAACTGATCGAAAGGCCGACAAGAAACGCGACGATTCATCAACTTTTGATTGAATTTTTGGCCTTATTACACGTCAACGTCGTTTTGTCTTATACTTAACAAGTGCTAGAAGAATCAAATAATGTTATTTTCAGTTTTTTGAACTTGTTTCTTTACAGACAGTGAATGAAATTCTCGAAAAATGTATGTTTTCGGTACAATTTCCCATAAAACCTATGTTAAAAATGCCAACTTTGAGATTTAATATCTCAAAAACTAGACGTCAGATCTTCTCAAAATTGCAAATTTAAGCGTATTTAGGTTTTTTTATAACATATATTTAATTTGAATTTTTTTCTTTAACATGCTCTGATGGCCCAATCACCTTAAGATAAATAATTTATATTAAGTTAATTAAAAAGCATTTAACTGAATTCAGATTTAATTTGATAAATAGAATTGATACAAATTCAATCAAAGACGAATATTAAATAAGTGGAAAAAATTAGATTTCAGAATTAGCAATTTCTATTTTCAGATTCTAGAAATTGACTTATTCTTCAAAGATTTCGAAAGAATTGAAAAATGTACTTAGAATTCCATTTCCATCAAAAAGATAATTCATATACTGTTCTAATCTGAAACCTCAAAAGTTCGATTTTTTTTCCGGGAAGTAGTCGAGTTGAAAAAAATGTATGTTAACACGGAAAGGGCAAATTTAACAAATACAAATAAGTAAGTCGCCGGTCATGAAAACGTGCCCGGGAAAAAACCTCTTATTTATTCATATTAGTTTATATTAGTAGAAATATGATTATATATGATCACATAAGAAATGGAAAATATAATCTTAAACAATATTATATGGCCGTATATAAGAGTAGGTATATAATTATACATATATATCGTTGTCAGAACGTCACTTTCACTTTTTCGACACTGGCGGTGCTAGTATCGCCCGCCAGTTTCAATATTGCGCGTGCATTATTATCGATCTAGTAGGTAAATTAGGTCGATAGACTTATCGGTCAGAAGAAAGATTTCTATTTAGGTAAATTAGGTATTATCATCCCAGCGAGTAAATCCATTCGAGACGATATCTCGATATATGTATGTACGTATGCATGTGCGTACTGCGCTCAGTGCAGTCAATGCGTTCAGCGCGCTATCAGTCAGTTATTATAACCGGATTCGCGCGCCGACAGTGGTCACGAGCGGACGTGTCGTTTGCATCTGTCCCGCTAGAATATTTTACTACGTTCTTTCGCGTAAAGTGCGCGTTCATCGCGTGTGACTACGGACGATTTCGCTGTCGCATATAGTGCGTATCTGGCAGCGATTGCCAGATTACTCCTTCCTTTCCGTCGTATGCGCGTGATTCATTCTCGATAGCAAAGTTCTGTGTTTCCGATCGGCATGCAGGAGGCTTCGGCTCTTGCAATACTCAGGAAGGGGAGATCCCGGGGAATCTTCCTCAGACCTCCTCTCCATACAGCCGCGACTCGAGCAATCATGATCATCGGCGATCCCGCGATCGCCCGCAGTCTCGCTCGCGTTCTGGATCGGCATCGTACATGGAATCGCGTTCGCAATCGCGTTTGAACTCGCGATCACGCACCGCCATTACCATGTCTTTTTCTCTTCCTCTCCATGAAAAGTTCGAGACTTTCGCAGAAAATAGTGATATTACTAATCCGGCATGGCACGTAGACGCTTCTGGATTACAATCAGATTCGTTTAGTAGCACAAACCCTGTTTCTCCGACATCGATATTTCCAGCTTCGTGCAATAATATTTCTGATCCCCCTCTTTCTCCCCGCTACGCAATCTAACGAGACACAGCCGGAGATTGACCCGCCTACGAATAGAAAAAGAGCGTCCAACGATTCGGGTAACGTTACAGCAAACAAAAAAAGCGCCAAGCCTTCGTTTCAAGGTAACCTCAATACTCACAATCCTAACCACAACGCGAAATCTAAACAGCCGCCATTATCCACGATACGTAAGTTGATTAATGCGAGATATTCTTCCGTAGACAAAAAGCCGTACATTGTGCATGTTCGCACGTTAGATAGCGATCCGACTTTGGAACCTAAAGCAGTTAATACCCACCCTCTATTTATTGGCCGCATCCTTATGCAAACTGTTAAAACCGGTCTTCTTGAAGTAAAAAAGATTAATAAGGGCCACGTGCAGGTAATCCTTGCGAGCACGGAAGCCGCGAATTATACTCATTGATGACCAATCACTGGCAATCTTAAAGCTTTTATCCCATTTTATAAGACGTCTAAAATCGATATAATCAAGGATATTGCTCAATCTTTGCCGATTGAGGAATTGCTAGGCGACATAGAGTCTGTTCCCAAACCCTATGAGGTGCATAGGCTTAATCGCCGAGTGAAAGATGGTGACTCGTATAGGTACGAGTCCTCGCGTACCGTGTGTATAAAGTTTGCCGGTCAAACCTTGCCGGGGTCAGTTTCCATTTTCAAGGTCAGACATCTAGTACACCCTTACATTCCCAAAGTCAAAATATGTTTCTCCTGCTTCAGAGCAGGCCATATTAGCAAGTCATGTAAAAGCAAGCCCAGATGCGTGTACTGTGGTAAAGATAAACACGATCCGGAAATGGAATGTCCCGACAAGCAGCCACCGAATAAATATAAGTGTATCAATTGCGGCGGTCCACATCTTGCGAAATCATTTGACTGTCCTGCTATAATAAGTTTGAAAAAAACCTACGCCATTTCCGCAGCGGATAATATCCCATTGTTCGAGGCGAAGAAAAAAGTCAACGGGCAATCTATTCCACTAAGTAGCAACTCTGATAGTAAATACGATTATGTTAATTTTCCTAACCTTCCACACACAAGGGATAACTTTACGTCTCGCAATCCCTTCTCCACTTTACTAAACTTTAAATCAGAGAACCCCTCTGATTCCTACGCCGATGTGCTTTTAAGAAAGCCCCGAAACCCCTCGACTCCTCCGCGCTCGGCTCCTACACGCGCTCAAACTCACTCCTCTCCTCCCGTCTCCTCACAACATAACAAGTCCCGTCACATTTTCTCACTCGAGCATCGCAATGCTCTCTTATTCCCGAATGGGAGAAATTCAGATTCCCATTCTCCCGTTAGTGAGGAGATCATCCCACCCGGAGATTCAACTTCGAGTAACACTGTCGAGGCGGACGTCAGTTCGACCTTCTCCAAAAGGACTCCTTCTCCACATAACTAATTGGATGTATTTAACTATATTATTAATTTTATAAGTGAGCTCAAGTATGCACTGTCAACCTTTGACCTTTCATTTACAAATTTCACTTCTGGGGGTGTAAATTTTCCCCTCATGACACTTACACTTTCAAACTGCTCAACCCCCCTCGACCATACGATCCCCGCCATCAACCTTCGTAAACAATAAACTGAATTCCACCGCTATAGGTTTCACGAATATCTGCCAGTGGAATTGCAGAAGCATTTCTAACAAAATTACGGAAATCAGGGCCTTTGCCCGCAATTTCGATATCATTTGCCTGCAAGAAACCCTGTTAACTCACAATAAACCTCTAGACATTAAGGAATTCAATAAAGTAAGATCTGATGCGGACACAGTAGGCTCAAGAGGGGTATGCACCCTCATTCGAGAAAATTACCCTTTTTCTATTTGTGATGTTTCGAGTTTTGCTCCTTCGTCGGTTGAGCTTGTCGCGGTCACTGTGCCATTCGAGGGTCAGGAGCTACTCGTTTGTAATATTTACCGCCATACAGGTCAAGACACTCCGGCCTGTTTTTACGAAAACCTACTTAACTTTGCTCAACAATATAAGTTCATTTTGCTTACTGGTGATTTCAATGCACATCACCCGGACTGGCACGATAATAGAACGGACAAAGCCGGTGAAATCATCGCTGCCACTATTGCAGACTTCGATCTTGCTTTATTGAACGACGGAACTCCCACATTTGTCAACTTCTCTTTCAACGTTAATTCGATCATAGACCTAACTATTGCTTCTCCTAACCTAGCCGCTATCAGCATCCTCGACTATGAAAAGGATAACGACCTGAGAGGCAGTGATCATATTCCAATCATTATACGTATCAATTGCCCGGTTATGCCCAAATTGAACTTCTCCTATAAGCTCAAATTCAATAAGGATTCTCTCGAAACGCTCACCTCATTTCTAATCAAAGAAAAGAACAAGGTGAAATCCATTGACTCTAACAACGCCACAGAAGCATATTTCCAACTGATTCAGATTATCAGAACTTGTATCGGATCAGCATTATATAGGGAAAAAAGACATCTCCCCTTCGAGCTTTCCGTCCAAAAGCAGAAGTTTCCCTGCTCCCTGGTGGAACGAGGATTGCGACAAAGCAATCAGTGAACGTAGAGAAACTGCTTTAAATTTCAAGAAGTGCCACTCTTTTGAGAACTTGCTCAAATATAAAAAAGCTATTGATGTTACGAGAAGAACCCTAAAAAAAAACAAAAAACTCAGAGCTGGAAAGAACTATGTGGAAGGTTTGATATGAAAACCCCTATTCAACAAATATGGCGATTCGTTAAATCTTTCAAAAACCACAAGCACGCTACTCGCTCCAACAACGACATTCGGGAAGAAGAGAAGTTGATACATGCGGCCATAACAAAACTCTGTCCACCGTCGTGCTCTCAAGAAGACCCTTCCCTCACGGAAATGCTCAAGAAAGACTCCATAAAGCCGGAAAAGTTTGCAGCGTGGTTAGATAACCCTATTACGATGGAGGAAATCCGCATTGCTCTGAACTCTACCAAGAAAAAGAACTCAGCTCCAGGGCTAGATCAGTTGGACCATTATATTTTATCAGCATTTCCCGAGTTTTTTTAGGAAAAGTTCTGCAAAATCTTTAACGGCCTTCTACAATCCGGTTCCTTTTCGGAGGATTGGTCCACATCCTTAGTTATTTTTATTCCCAAATCCGGTGGCAAAGGGGTAAGACCCATTTCACTCATCTCCTGCGTCCTTAAAGTTATGGAGAAGTGCTTCTACAAGCGCCTAAGATGGCATATTGAACATAATGATCTTCTTGCGGATTCCCAACTAGGATTTAGAAACGCGAAGTCCTGTCTGGATAACGTGATCGCTCTCACCAATAACATTAAAGCAGGATTTCTTAGAGGGGAATATACAGTGGCGACTTTTCTGGATATCGACAGAGCCTTTAACAACGTGCTCCCTCACTTGCTGATGGAGGATTTGTACCGCGCTGGAGTTCCGGCCCACTTCCGCAAGTTTATCTTCAACCTATAGGGCACAGACACATTTTTACATCTATAACGGCCGCAAAATCGGCCCCCAATTCGCCAGAAAAGGCACACCGCAAGGATCTATACTTAGTCCAACGTTATTCAACATTTACATTAAGAATATTGTCAAGCTGATCAACAAAGATTGCAAAATACTTTTATATGCGGACGATATAGTCATTTACTCTACTAACAAAAACCTTCATAGAGCTATCCAAAGTATCAACGAGTCTATACAGAAAATCACTCGTCGAAAATCGACTTCCTCGTTAGCAAAGGCCTTTCCCTCTCAGCCACTAAATCGCAAGCAACGATCTTTACACGTAAACATAACATACCCCTTTTCGTACCAGATCTTATCATTAATGGCAATCCTCTGCAATACAACGAGGTGGTGAGATTTTTGGGAGTTATAATCGACTCCAAACTCAGTGGCAAGCCTCACTTCAAATATATCATTGGAAAGTGCAGAAGAGCACTAAGCGTCCTGAAGGCTTTGGCTGGAGTATGGTGGGGAGCACACCCACAACAATTACTGACAATTTACCGAGGCATCATTCGCAGCAACATGGATTACGGATGTCAAGTCTTCCCACTCCATGGCAACTTCACTATCTTCGAGCAACTACAACAAATACAATATAAAGCCATCCGCACGGCGTTTGGATATAGGCAATCCACCCCTATCAAAACTTTGCTAGATGAAGCCAAAGAACCCCCGCTTCAGTATAGATTTTTATACCTCACCTCTAAATTGGTTGTCAAAAATATTAGTCAAGAATTTAGTCCGGTGAATGCCAGCTTGAAGGACCTAATCACCACTACCAGACATCCCAGCCAACATGAAAAAGCCTGCAAACTCATTCCTTCCTACAAATGCTTCCAGTCCATCTTAGGCAAAACCGATAGAATATATTGCTCTACTTCTCTCCCCGTCTTTAACTACAGCTTCAATTCTTTAATTCACATTATTAACTACACTCCTGTTCATTTCCATCCTGATATCCAGAACGTTGACTCCGTTTTTCTAGAACGTACACAAGATCTTAGAAGAAACGCAATCTCCTTCTACACAGACGGATCCAAAGAAGAATCTGGATACGTTGGAGCTGGCGTGTACTCACCCGATTTAGATTTTCAACTGCAACACAAATTGCCAATAGAAACGACCATCTTCTCGGCTGAAGCTTGGGCCATCCTCCAATCGCTCTTAGTTATTGGACAACTGGACCTTAAAAAAGCGGTAATTTTTTTGGACTCCAAAAGTGTTTTGGAGAATATATGCTAGAATGCTGCTAATCAGCAAAACTACATTATACCCCGTATTAAAGAGAAAATTTATCAAATTTCTCGCTGTAATATCGTTCTTCAGCTGGCCTGGATTCCATCACACCGAGAAATTTCAGGTAATGAAATGGCGGACAAGATAGCTAAAGAAGCTTCCAGAAGAGGCAACGTTCCTGACTTTCGAATACCGCACAGTGACTTCTACTCTATATTTAAACATAAATTGCGTATGCTAACTAGCGAATACCTCCGTCGTCGCGATTCTCATAAAGGCGTCCATTTTTACAATCATTTTCATTCAAGTAAGGACAAACCATGGTTTTATAAAAAACCTTTTAGAAGAAAAGAAATAGTGTTAGTAAATAGATTGCGTAGCGGACATTATAATCTAAACTTTAGTTTAGCCAGAAAAAACTACATAGACTCTGGGAGCCCTGCGGCAACCCCATACAAGATATTAATCATGTAATATTTGATTGCGTATTATCTTCTGAGAAAGCCTCTTATCTGCTCAATTATATGGAAGAAAATTTTCCTCACTTTCCTAAGGACATTCTCCTTTGTTTGTCCAATCCTTCTCATCAATTCATTCGCCTCCTACTTGCTACTTGCAACTCCAAGGTTGGAGATCCAACCTTAGTTCCCCCGGCGGGAACGGGTATCATTCGTGTATCGTTCGGTCGCGACCACGGTCGTATACACAGGTCGCGAAACTCCCGTGGTGGGGGTATGCCTCTTAATGTAACGACCTGTGCTTCACAGATCGTCCGCTAGCCGCGGAGCGCTGCGATCGTATGGTAAATGTGAAAACAATAGGTATATATATATATATATATATATATATACATAATGTTTTAAGTATAAATATATATATATATATATATATATATATATATATATTTATACTTAAAACATTATGCATGCAATGTGAAACAATTATGTAGATAATTTCTTAGTATTTTTTGAAGGATTTGAAATAACAATATCTGTATGAAATAATTATAAATATATTCATATATGTATATAATAGGTACATTTACATTTATATAGAGATATACACATTATTGTTGCAAGTGAACGTGTTAATAAAAAACTGTTGAAAAACTATTGAGAGCGAAGTAACTATTGGATAACTATATTAGATTTTGAAAGTCTAATAGTTAATTCGTTGTCAAGTTTTTTTTCATAATATTAATAAAGAATATTAAATATTAAACATTGTT
>NW_020218874.1:39080-43052 GCF_003070985.1 Temnothorax curvispinosus | reverse complement strand
AACAATGTTTAATATTTAATATTCTTTATTAATATTATGAAAAAAAAACTTGACAGCGAATTAACTATTGGACTTTCAAAATCTAATATAGTTATCCAATAGTTACTTCGCTCTCAATAGTTTTTCAACAGTTTTTTATTAACACGTTCACTTGCAACAATAATGTGTATATCTCTATATAAATGTAAATGTACCTATTATATATACGATCTGTGAAGCACAGGTCGTTACATTAAGAGGCATACCCCCACCACGGGAGTTTCGCGACCTGTGTATACTAGAGTTCCTATAATGGAACTCTAGTGTATACGACCGTGGTCGCGGCGCGTCAGGCGCCTCCGCGGCGGACAACACCTGAAGATCTATCTAGTCTCGACGCCTTCACGGCTTACAACAGTGACAAAATACGCCGCGAGGCTCACACGACTATTGGTTTGTCCTGGCCATTTTTTGGAGCAGTACTGCTTAAAGGCCAACATACAAGAAGAAGAAGAAGCTATTATAACCTAGAAATAGAGACCGTCGCCGCGTGATAGATAGTGAAATATATATTGACGGCAGGGAGCTGATACCGAGGAGATCAAGGAGCCTGTTCACAAAAGGTGTTTTTGCCGCGCGATTGCGGCCGCGCGTTAAGGCTTCTGGTCCCTGAGCCGAGAACTCTGCGTTGACGGTGGCGCCGTACCGTCGCGGCAGAAATAAGAACTCTCTTTTCTCACTCTCTCCAATGGAGAATTCTGTCTTGTGATATGTTGACAACCTATTTTGCGTTGCGTTAAATTTCTTTTTATTATTCGCTCTGTACTTGTGCTATAACGTTTAACGTATTCGTGAAACTTGTAAAATTGACCGTATGGTAAGATTTGCAAGAAATACATTTGCGGAAGGAACATTCTCCACTCCTTTCGATAGTCGAAAACGGCTTGTTTTTCCGTATGTTTAGGCTTCGTTTTATGGCTGTTTGTTTATTTTCGAGGGAAAAGGATAGTATCCAGTCAGTTTTAGAAGTATGCTGAAACGATCTATAGTGATTTTTTATTAAAATGTCTTTTTATTTCGGAAAATACCGCAACATAAAATAGGGTAATTTCTCGCTTCGATAGCAAGAAATTCAATATGGCTGCGGTGACTACCCAGGAGCCTTAACGTTTACACGAGCCGCGCGCTGTTACGAGGCAAGATGTGACAACGCGCGCATACGCGCTTACGCTTACTATGGGTCTAAAATTCCGCAAAGCGTATCGTAGACGCTCGTCGTCACGCGTACGCCGTTTCGCGTACGCACGTATGCGCGCGTTGTCGCACCTCGCCTCGCGATAACGCGCGGCCACGCGCGACAGCGCAACCGCGCGTTAAAACCGCCTCGTGTGAACAGACTCTAAGAAGAAAGGTGTACCCAAAATCGCACACGTACGTATATGCTATTTTGTAAAAGTTGTTAAAGTTAAAGAGAAAAAAGTGATCTGTATCTATGCACGTTTGACACAGGCACTATTTTTCTGAAAAATCTATCTTATTTATATGCACGTGTAACAAAACACTATCGCATAATAAAGATTTCTCCGAAGTATGTTAATTATTTTCAATACATTTTGTGTAGTAAAAAAGATTCTGAGAAGCAAAATCGTCGCTCATGTTCCGTTTGTTTCTAATTAATACTTAAAGTATCACAATGTCATTAAGTAAGGAAATGATATTTAAAATGACAATTTATGGATATAAGTATCGCTGCTTACTGTAATTAGATATTATATTATGTTATTTAAACTTCAATATAGTATCTGATTGATATATTATATTCAGTAGAACAAATCAAGAGACATGGTAGTGTCTCGCGCCAAGCACACGCGCAGCGCGAAACCGCCGTGACTCTTTTACGCGAACGCACGAGTTGCAAGTACCCGAGATTTTGAGATTAATTGTCCTTGCTTGTAATTCAAGATGTAATTGATAATGTGAATACATGGCCCATTCGAAAAATGTTTTGGGATAAAAATATAAAGGATTACAATTTAAGCAGAAAACAGTTTGTGCTTTTGGTTGAAGCAGAGAATACTCTGTATTTATGCTTATTTTAAAATATATAATTGAATGAAGTTGTAAATAACATATGATGTAATAGTAAAAAGTGAAATATACATCCATAAATTATTATTTCTTTACTTACTAATAACGTGATATTTTAGGTATTATAAACAAACAACAAGTAAAGTGTGCAAGTAGAAACCTGCACATTGCTTCCTCATAGTTTTTAAGTGTGCAAGTAGAAACCTTTGCTCACAAAGCTTCCTCTATTTGTTTTGGTTTCCTCATAGAGGAAGCTTTGTGAGCAAAGGTTTCTACTTGCAAAAAACCCCTTTACCAATCATCGTCAAATTCAATACCGACCTTCCTTGAATGATACTCTATTGATTAAAAAAAAAAAAAAACAGCCCGATATCTCGATATTTGCGGAACTTAGAGCAACTACGAACATTATTTAAAAAATTCAAATTTTTTTTTTTAAATTAGGGACCTTTGATCACGTATAAAACTGAGTCTAATCAACCAAATCTTAAAGAATTATATATGAAATAGGGGTAGAAAAGACTGAAAAATATTATAAAATTAGAAATAGATCGATATCTCAAAATTTGCGAAAATTAAAGCATAAACAAACATTTCTGCAAAAATTCAAAATTTTATTTAAAAAGAACCTCTTGATTATTAGCAATTTTTATTAATTCTATATATTCTTCAGTTTTTTCTACCCCTATTTCATATATAATTCGTTAAGATTTGGTTGATTAGTTCTGGAGTTATAGAAATTTCGGTAAATTTGGCACATACATACACACATACACACATACATACACACATACCGACATTTTTTAAAATAGCGATTTTTCGACGTTTTAGAACATTCTGAACACATTGGCAAAAGCAACTAAAAAAAAATTTTTTTTACCAAAACAAAGCTTCCTCTATGAAGAAGCAAAACAATAATTTTCCTTTTGAGAATATTTTTACTACCCAAAATACATAAAATTTGCAAAGAAATCAGAGATACTTTTTTATTACATACATATTTATCTAAAGTTTTATTGAATTAGCAAATTAGTAATTAGTCACACAAAATTACTAATTACGTAAAAATTAATAATAGTTAGGTAAAAGTAAATTACACATTTTTCAAAAAAAAGTTAATTTGTCAAAGAAAAATTTCTAATTACGTAAAAATTTGTATAGTAAAAATAAATTTTTTATTATTAAAATAACTAATAGTTTGTAAAAAATAAATTATACTTATTTGAAAATTAATATTTAAAGATAAATTTAGTGTTCCTTTAATTTTTGTGAGAAGTTTATAATTTACTTTTACTTAAATACTAGCTGGTTACCCGGGCTTCGCCCCGGAGGACATATGTAATCAGACACGCAAATACTCTCTCTCTCTCTCTCTCTCTCTCTCTCTCTCTCTCTCTCTCTCTCGACTATCACCTCTTTCAAACAAAAGCTACACGACTATCTTTTATCGTATGAGCAGAGCTCCGTCCTGTGATCCCACCGTGGCCCCTTCCCTCCCTCTTCGGTTCATTATCCCTTTACGAGTGTTAACACATTGCTCTTGTCTGGCGCATCTGCAGTAATTGCTGTAATTGCGTGATTTTGTTATCTGTACTTTCGTTTTTGCTTCTATTTTGTTGTATTTTTGTTTGCATATTATTCTTTTACTTTAACGCGCAAATTTTGTTCTGATTATTTGTCATTTTTATTGTTATATTATTTTACCTTATTTTATTTTATTTTTTTCTCTCTTATCTTCTTGTCTATATATATTTTTTCCTTCTGTAAATTGCCATTTTGCCTAAAGTCTTGACTATGGCATAAATAAAACCAATCAATCAATCAATCAATCAATCTCTCTCTCTCTCTCTCTCTCTCTCTCTCTCTCTCTCTCTCTCTCTCTCTCTCTCTCTCTCTCTCTCCCCC
>NW_020218874.1:19982-38980 GCF_003070985.1 Temnothorax curvispinosus | reverse complement strand
TCTCTCTCTCTCTCTCTCTCTCTCTCTCTCTCTCTCTCTCTCCCTCTCTCTCTCTCTCTCTCTCTCTCTCTCTCTCTCTCTCTCTCTCTCTCTCTCTCTCTCTCTCTCTCTCTCTCTCTCTCTCTCTCTCTCTCTCTCTCTCTCTCTCTCTCTCTCTCTCTTTCTCTCTCTCTCTCTCCCTCCCTCCCTCCTTCTGTATATATTTCTCTCTCTCTTCCCCCCTTTTCCCCCTCTCTCTCTCTTACTCTCTCTCTCTCCTCTCCCTCTCTCCCCCCCTCTCTTTCTCTCTCTAAATACTATTCTTTAAAATTCGATTAATTATTTCCCGAAAAATTCGTCAAACTTCTGATACGTTACCGCTTTCCAAAAAGATCGGTAACAAAAAATTATATACTTGATAGCACTCCCCGGGAAATTCAACCCCTACTTTATGTACAATTCTTTGAAATTCGGTCATTCGGAACCGGTTTTTAAAAAAATCAGTAATAAAATATAGTACACTTTATAGCACTCCCCGAGAAATTCTACCCCTACTTCATGTATAATTCTTTGACATATTTAATCAATTATTTCCCGAAAAATTGAAAGAATTAAAAAAACCGGTTTCCAAAAAGATCGGTAACAAAAACTGTACACATTATGGCGCTTGCCGTAAAATTCTACCCCTACTTCATATACAATTCTTTCAAATTCGGTCAATTAATTCCCAAAAGATTGAAAAAATTTCGATACCGGCTTCCAAAAGATCGGTAACGAAAAATTATACACTTCATAGCACTCCCCGGAAAATTCTACCCCTGTTTGATCTACAATTCTTTGAAGTTCGGTGAATTATTTCCCGAAAAATTAGAAAAATTAGAAAAACCGGTTTTCAGAAAATTGATAACAAAAAACTATACACATAGTGGCACTCCCCGGAAAATTCTACCCCTATTTCATATAATTTTGGTAAAAATTATTTGAAAAAATTTCGATACTGGCTTTCAAAAGATCGGTAACGAAAAATTATACACTTCATAGTACTCCTCGAAAAATTCTACCCCTGTTTGATCTATAGTTTGTTGAGATTTGATCAATTATTTTTCGAAAAATAGGAAAAATTAAAAAAATCGGTTTCCAGAAAATTGGTAACAAAAAACTATACACATAGTGGCACTGCCCGGAAAATTCTACCCCTATTTTATATATTTTTGGTAAAAATTCGGTTCAGGGGTTTGGCCTGAGCGTTGATGAGTCAGTCAGTCAGTCAGTCAAGACAGTCGTAAAAAAAACACATTTTACCCCTTTTCACCCCCTTAGGGGTGGAATTTCTAAAAATCCTTTCTTAGTGGGTGGTGCTCACAATCCCACCGGTGTTGATCCCAAACCGGAACAATGGGGAGAATTGTCCACTCTGATAAAGAAGAAAAATCTGTTTCCATTCTTTGATATGGCATATCAAGGCTCAGTCAGTCAGTCAGTCAGTCAGTCAGGACATCTTCCTTTATAGATATAGATTATTAATTTTTACGTAAATAGTAATTTTTTGTAACTAATTACTAATTTGCTAATTTAATAGAAATTTAATTTGTTGTTATTGCTAATTTCGTAAATAATTAAAAAATAAAAAGTAAAAATTTTTTGCAGATGTTTGCTAAACACTACAAAATAGGTGATATCAGTACAAAATTACCTTTTTCAAAAAAGGCAAAAAAAAACGCCAAGTACACACAATGTATTTTGTAAATTCAAAAATCCAATCTAAGTGGTAGCTTTATTTCTTCTTCACAAAGTTATATTACCTAAGTTAACTCAAGTGACATGTATTTCAAAAAAAGATGTGAAATCTTTAATTTTTCCTTCACAAAATTATATTACCTAACAGTTAGGTCCTAACTTAACTCAAGTGACATGTATTTCAAAAAAATATGCAAAATCTTTAAATTAAATTGCGCTAATTGCAAAGAGAATATGTATATTGCTTTGAAAGATAATTGTTGTGCAATTACTTTAAAAAAATAAAACTCAAGTGGTATCTTTGTGTTCCTATTCAAGGGTCTTCCTATTCCAACCCAAGTGGTAATAGCTTCTTAATTCTCTTTAACAAATTTTTAATATTACAAAGAATCATTTTACAAAGAATTAAAGAGTAACAGTACAAAACAAAAGTATTTAATTAAAACAAAATAAATAATTTTTTCTTGTAAAAAAACTTAGAAGTATGCACCCACACACACACACATACACACACACACACACACACACACACACACACACACACACACACACATATATATATATATATATATATATATATATATATATATATAAAACATTAACATAATAATTTTTTTTTTAATCACGATTAACTGCAATAATTAAATTGTTTATATTAAACCAATTAATAAAGTATAAAATAAGTAATTTACCTGAGACTAATCATTTATTATTGAAAAGATTAATAATTATTTCCCACTAATTATTAATTTCCAAACAAGTATTAATTTATTTTTGACAAATTATTAATTATTTAGTAAATATGCAGTATAGCGCCAACCTCTCCGATTTTGTTGAAACTTTTTTATTTTGTGTAGGAAAAAAGATTCTGAGAAGGAAAATCGTCGCTCATGTTCCGTTTGTTTATAATTAATATTTATAATATTTCAATGTCGGTAAATAAAAAA
Organism: Temnothorax curvispinosus; assembly: GCF_003070985.1. Lineage (NCBI taxonomy): Eukaryota > Metazoa > Arthropoda > Insecta > Hymenoptera > Formicidae > Temnothorax > Temnothorax curvispinosus. The sequence continues at coordinate 36,317 of NW_020218874.1, read as the reverse complement.
TTGACAATTTATATATGTATTTTTACTTTTTTATTAATACACATAAGCAATAATCTTGCGCCTTACTTCAATTAAGTCATTTATATCATTATAACCTTATAACGTTATATCTCAACCACTACTTTAAAATTACACGATAAAACAATGAAATTACATGAATTTTTAACATTAATCAATAACAAAGAACGTTTAATTAATTTCTTAATAGAATCAAAAGTTTTAAATAATACTTTAAAAAGTAAAATCTGTGAGAGTGATATAGAATTAAATAAGGATTTATTAGAATTTAGATGTACAAAATCGCGTTATGTGATAAATTCTCACAAAAAAAGACAAAAAATTGCATGTGGATTCAGAGAAAGTGCCCGAAAAAATACATGGTTTGATAAAAGCAAATTATCAATTGAGAATATTTGCCGATTTGTAGCATATTTTATAATGCTAAAACCGCCGTGGCATGATTTTTTAAAATCTGAATTAGATTTGGCCAATCATACTATAGTTGATTGGCAAAACTTTTGCCGCGAGGTGTTAATATTTATAATAATTTTCATCAAAAAATTAATTATATATTACTATATATAATTATCTAACATAAATAATTATTAGTTATGTGTATATTGGGTTGAAAAACATTCCCAAAAAATTGGAAGTAAAAATAAAATCATAGAGATTGACGAAACTAAAATAGGAAAAAGAAAATATAATAGAGGACGATTGATTGACGGAAAGTGGATTTTTGGTGGCCATGAACGTAAAAATGGTCGTACATTTATTGTTCTCGTTCCTGAGAGGTCAAAAGAATGTTTGTTAAACGTAATAAAAGATTGGATATTGCCTGGTACTACTATAATGTCCGATTGTTGGAAATCATACAAATGTTTGGAAAATGAAGAAAACAGTTAAAACAGTTTCAACAAAATCGAAAAGGTTGGCCCTATACTGCATATTTACCATTATTTTAATAAAATATTAAAAAAATTTATTTTTACTAATTACTAATTAAAAAAAAATTAATTTAGTTTTACTTAAATACTATACTCATTTTCACGTAACTAGAAATTTTTCTTTGAGGAATTAGCAAATTTTTAAGTAATGCGTAATTTACTTTTACGTAAATATTATTAATTTGTATATAATTAGTAACTTTTTGTGACTATTTACTAATTTAATAATTGAATAAAAATTAAATTTGTTATTGCTAATTTTGTGAATAATTAAAAAATAAAAAATGTAAATTTTTTGTCGATCCTTGATTAATACTACCACTTAGGTTAAATTTTTGGATATACAATATTGCACGTGTACTTAGCGCCTTTTTTTACCTTCTTTGAAAAAGGTAATTTTGTACTGTTCTTGTATTACATAGCAGTTATAATATTCTATATTTGCTGGCTTAAAAATGTTTAACATACTAAAAAAAGAATAATAGCATTAAAAAATTGTATTTTTATAAAGAAAAGATAAGAAAGTCGTTAAGTGCATGCGTTAGTACGAAAAACTGTTACATAGTGAAAAATATGTTGTACAAAATTGTCTTAATATATCTAATCAAAAATATAAAATAATTGTGCATTGCAACTTAAATAATATTTTTATTGTTAAATGATATTTCTATAAGAAGAATAATTAGGTGAATAATAAATGTTGCTTAACATTTCATAATTTAAAAAATGTTAAAAATATAAAAAGAAACGCGTTTAAAGTATATGCTATAAAAGTTGGCAAGACTGACTGTAACGGTCGTCTCTCAATGGACAGAATAACAATACAGGCAAGACCAAGGAGACTGCCGAGGGAACTGAGGGTCGTCGATTACAAGTAGGCAAACTTGAAGCGTCAAATATTTTCAGGTAGCGTACGGCCGGATGCGAGCGACCTTGGGCTATTCCAAGAAAACTGCTGTAATTCTGTTATCTTGCAAATTTCAATAAAACGTTACATATTTTCAAGACCTCAAACATTAAGAAAATGCAAAAAAAATTGATTTTTTGAAATCATTATAGTGGTTTCCCCTATATAACCCTTAAACTATACAAGAGATAGAAAAAGATGTTTAGAAAAAATGTTTAATAGTAAGTTATGGTCTACAAAGTTTGTTTATACCACTTTGTAAACCTTGACTAACTATTGAACTTTTATTCCAAACAGTTTTTTCTACTTCTTATAGTTTAAGAGTTATACGTGAAAAAGTAAAAACGTCTTTTTTTTACTCTGAGATTAAAAATTATACTTTTAAGGGAGACAGGGCTTGAATAAAGCATACCGTTATTCATGTATTAAGGCACTCTATATCACAAAAGTTTATTCAAATAGAAAAATTCGGATTGTTCCTTTGTCAGTGCCGATCTTTAAGCCTATTCGACAATAGACGCAAAACACAAAACGTAAGCCGAAAGATGAAATCAACCGTCTTTCTGCAAGTCTGCGTTTTGTGGCTGCATAGTCCTTACGACCGGGAAATAATCACGCTGCAGCTCCCGTTGCGGCTAGCGTTTTGTGTCCATTGTGGAACAGACTTTAGCCAGCCGTATGTCAGTGAGCCATGCGCCTGGTAGTATGCGTGAGCGCACACTACGGCTGCGTTTGGGGAGCGCGCTATTAGCGCTATTGCATCATTCGCTATCACTCATCAGGTATAAAACAAAGATATAATAAGCAAATAGTGCTAATAGCGCGCTCTGCGACGCCTACACCAGGCCGGCTAAAGTCTATTCTACAATAGACGAAAAACGCAAAACTCTAGCCGCAACGCAAGCTGCAGCGTGATGATTTCCCGGCTAAAGAACGGCACTGAGTAGATGGACTTTACTGAATAATTACTGCTTTATTAAGCATTATAGAAAGAAAATGGCTCAAGACACAATTTTTGATAAGGAATATCACTGCGTAAATAGTGGGCGCGAATTAAATGACACCCTGTATATTTAAGATTGACCTTCAGCCATTGGTTCTCATCCACTGTTTCGATACGTGTTTAATCCCTATAAATTATTTAAATTGTTCATTTATAAGACTAATTTTACATTTCTGCTTAATTTTATAATAATTGTAGTGTAATTTTATCAGTTTGATTTAACATATTCTAATAAAAACTAATTAAATCGAAACATAAACGTTTGTTATTCTATTATTTAATACATTATTTGCTCGTTATTTGCTCGTAGATTAGCTATACAATCTGTACATTTATATTTAATTGAAATAAATAAGTATTTAATGCGAAAAAACTTAGCACAGCTAGACCAAACCGACGGCCGAAATAAGTGAATATGATGATTATGATGAACATGTGCGATACATATGTGTGCCATATTCAGATGTAAATTAGAAACATTATGTACTTTCATTGTCTTATTATATTCCAAGATTTATCAGCGCCACGTGGCAGCGTCACCTAAACATTCTTCTTGCCGAAATTAACACCATTTAAAGTTGCAATGCACAACTATTTTATATTTTTGATTAAATATATTAAAACAATTTTGTACAACATGCTTTTTAAATAACAGTTTTTTATACTGGCGATTTATTAACTATAGTCAATAATTTAAATACTGTGATTTTCAATACGCATTAATAATGTACTACTACATTTAACAAAGGCTATACATTTTGCTACAAAAAAAGTAGAATAACTTACCATATTGTTTCTTGAAAAAATCTAGATCGACATACAGCCTTCCTTGATTTCCCATTGTTATGTCACGTACGTAACACAATACAATATTGAATTTTTTAAATATAACTTGTTCTCACTCGTTATAACTAGATATCAGATTTTTTATATGCAGATTAGTGGAAAAGAGCATTAATACCTAAAATTATGCTATTTATAATATCCAACATATTCATACTGCAACATATGTTAGATAGAAATATGTTGGATATTATAAATAACATAATCTTAGTTATTATTTGTTCTTTTCTACCAATCTGCATATAAAAAATCTGATGTCTAGTTGTAACACTGTTGATAATTTTCTTGCAGCTTGCTCGCTCGTTCACTACATCGTAGCGAGTGTAGTGTCTCAACACAACAGCAGTAATGCCAGTTTCGGCAGCTTCACAGTGCTGCAATTTCGAGCCTGCGCCCTTCAGCATTTTTCTCCCCTCTACTTACGCACGCGGGAACGAACTCGTCACACCGGTCACACGTAGAGTTCTTATAATAAGAGTCTGGACACCGCCTGTCTGATATCAGATTGGCTTTACCATGTATGGGGATAAAACTGGAAAGAGTGACTCTAAAGAAAAAATGTTTCAAATGAAAGTTGTTTGTCTAGAAATTCTGCACAAAAAAAATTTCTTTTATTTTTTTCGTAGGACTCACTCTTTGGCCGGAAACCGCGCTTAAAGAAAGATAATTTTTAAAAATAAAGGAAATTTCCTCTTAAGGTGATCCTAAAGCCGTGATTCTAGCCGGTTTTTTTCTTAGCACTAATCTTTTAATTGACTTTATAAAAATGCAAAATTCTTGTTTAGAATTAAAGTACGCATCAAAATCTAGGTCATGGTGGTCGAATTTATATCGAAAACGAAAAAAAATTAATATTTTTTGTTATACGTGACGACCACCACATATAAATTCGATCACCATGACCTAGATTTTGATGCGTACTTTAATTCTAGACAAGAATTTTGCATTTCTATAAAGCCAATTAAAAGATTAGTGCTAAGAAAAAAACCGAAAAAAACCGGCTAGGATCATGGCTTTAGGATCACCTTAAGGTTGTATGACCCGTAAGATCTCTGCCAAAAGTTTAAGAAACGTAACATAAAGCTAATTAACATATTTAAGAAGATATTCTTTACTGGAAAGTAATATTTATATTAATATTTTATTAAAATAACGGTTGCCTGTGTTTTTAAGAGCTATAGAGACATTTTTATGCATATTTTCTCGTATGCAAACTTTCACTTTTAATGATTTTTAGAAAGACTGTACTTGACTTGCAACTGACACAAACGAAAATCTGAAAGTGTGAAAATCTTTAAAAAGTAACAAAACATAGTAATTACTGTTTAAAAATACTAATGAAATTATATTACGTTATTTATTTACGTCATTTATTAATAAATTAAATACAATAGCTCTCATAAAAAAGTATTTTGGTCGCGACAACGTCGCATTTTCTGTAAGTTGGTAGCATTGATCTCACTCGACATCAGCTGCGTGAACGCGAAGTGTGTGCTCTGAGCACGTGTAATATACAGACGCAACGTTTGAGGTTAGTTTTCGCTTGCGCTACGAAAATGCCAAAAGTAAAACGTTACATGTGCCATGGAATTGTTATAATCATCTGGTGTGGTTTCGACTCGTGTCTTCAAATTACGTTTCCCAGTATTTGTCTGTGCTAACCGTTGATTGTACACTTTTTCAGTGACAACTTTTCCTTTCCACATGTAACGTTTTACTTTCGGCATTTTCGTAGCGCAAGCGAAAACTAACCTCAAACGATGCGTCTGTATATTACACGTGCTCAGAGCACACTTTCGATACAGGAGGCTCTATTGGAAAAAGTAACGGACCTCTGTAGTATTTGTTATCCTTTTACGGAGAGTGACGGAGAGAGAGGTTCTAATGTGACGTCATAGTGCGCTGTTGCCGGATCTCTGTACTTACGAGTTCAGCGAGACCAAGCGAGACCGTTCTCTGTTTGGTTTTTATTCAATATTTCAGAAAATATTCTCGAAGTCATAATTTTTTTGGTTCTAATTTGTTTGTAAGATGTTTATTAATATTTCTGCAAAGTTTTAAAAGGATGCCATATTTTCTTCGATATTAATTTCTCAAATGAAGTTGAAAAAACAGTGAAATTTGATGAATTCCCATAAGAGCCCATGTTAAATTCAAATTGTTATAACTTTTAAACGGGCCTCGCAAACTTGTTCAAACTTGGCACAATGCTTTATTATTATAATACTCATCACCTGACAAAGTTTGAAGAATTTGCCATTTTTTCTTCTAAGGGGTCATACAACCTTAAGGAATAGTTGTCAATTTCTAGCTCCTTTAAAAGTATTTTATATCAAGATATTTCAAACATACATGCAGTGTAAAACACAGTTGTGTACACGGTGTAATCACAGTTTGCAATACTTAAGATAACTTAAATCTTTGTACAATTATATTTTAAAATATATCGACACTTATTTTTGTGATAATAGTTCTTTAAGAGAAAATTTCCTTTATTTTTAAAAATTATCTTTTTTTAGGCACGGTTTCCGGCCAAAGAGTGAATCCTACAAAAAAAAATAAAAAAAACCTTTTTTATACACAATTTCTAGACAAACAACTTTCATTTGAAACATTTTTTCGTATCTTTATCCGTTTTCCAGAAATTCAGCAAAAACTTCTTTTGCGGGTAATTTTACTCTTTTAAAAAATTAAGTAACAGGGGTGGAAGGGACAGATTTTTAGTATGGTGGTCAGAGAATTATTCAGATTAATTCTATTCAAAATACCACTATTATCAAAGAAGTTTTAACATCCTTTTTGTGTCTATTGCACTTGGATAATATTGGGAATTTTGGCTACTTTGACTCCCCGTATCTCCAAAACTAGGCCTATGGTCAACTTTAATTTTTTTTTTAAATTAATGTCCCATCATGTAGCATCGTTTGGCATAGAATTTGATTCGAATTTCGAGGGCTACCAAAATAGGCTAAAAATGTCCAACTTTGGTCACTTTCCCTGGTGAAGATAATGTAGAAGTGTGTAAAAGTAAGTTAGCTGAGTAACAAAGAGATTAATTATGTCTTCTTAAAAGAAAATATTTATTACATTAACGCTATAACAAAAAAAATCATTAAAAACAAGTATTTTAGTTTGCATTTATTTTAATAGTATTTGAACATTTCGCGTTGTGAATTTCCAGTTTATCCCATATACATGGCCGCCATGGCCCGTAACGGTGCATAGAATTTTATTATAGGACTCTAGTCACACGGATAGACAGAGTGTCTATGTTCTTAAGGCTCAGTTTCTAGGAAGACAGTTAGAAAGAGATGAAAAGTGAGCTTATTACAGTTAATCAACATTGGTAAAACTGGGCCTAAATGGAGGGAAAAGGCGTTAGCGTGCGCGGGCTCAAAATCGCAACGTACTGTGGCGGAATGTAATTTTTTACAATGATGCAATTTGAAAAGAGGTGTTATCCGGCTATTAAAAGTATCTAAATACTAGCTGGTTACTCGGGCTTCGCCCCGGAGGACATGTGTAATAAGACACGCAAATAGTCTCTCTCTCCCCCCTTCCTCTCCCTCCCTCCATCTCCCCCTTCCTCTCCCTCTCCCTCCCCTCTCTCTCTCTCTCTCTCTCTCTCTTTTTCTCTCTAAAATGCTATAAATTAAAAAATATTATTTTTTTATCTACTTCTGATACCGGTTTCCAAAATAACCGATAACAAAAAATTATATACTTTATTATAGCACTCCCCAAGAAATTCAACACCTACTTCATGTACAATTCTTTGAGATTCAGTCATTCGGAACCTGTTTCCAAAAAGATCGGTAACAAAAAATAGTAACACTTTATAGCACTCCCCGGGAAATTATATTCCTACTTCATATATAATTCTTTGAGATTCAATCAATTATTTCCCAAAAAATTAGATAAATTAAAAAAACCGGTTTCCAAAAAATCGGTAACAAAAAACTACACTCTACACTCCCCGGGAAATTCTACCCCTATTTCATATACTTTTAATAAAAATTCGGTCAAATGGTTTTTAATTCGAAAAATTTCTCATACCGGTTTCCAAAAAAGTCGGTATTAAAAGTATATAAAATTTAATAAAAATTCGGTCAAATAGTTTTTAATTGAAAAAATTTCGGTACCGGCTTCTAAAGAGATCGGTAACAAAAAATTATACACTTTATGGCACTCCCCGGAAAAAACCCCTGTTTTATATACAATTCTTTGAAATTCCGTCAATTATTTCGCGAAAAATTGAAGAAATTAAAAAAACCGGTTTCCAGAAAATCGGTAACGAAAAACTATATAGTATACACCCTATATACTATACTATATACTATACACCCTATAGCACTCCCCGGGAAATTCTACCCCTATTTCTTGTAGGGTAGACCGGGGCACGTTGTCACACATTTTTTTCAATATTTTTTGTATTTTTTACATCCAATATTTAAGAGTACTTTGATATGCCAAAATTTCGAGTGAACCCTCAGCTTCAATTAGACAGTATCGAATTTTGTGTGATTGTTACTCTACAGTTGTTACATAACAATAAATAACGACAGGTAGCTTGTGAAAACGTGCCTCGTGACCAGGGCACGTTGTCACATCAAATGTAATTGCATGCAAAATGCAATCCAAACTGTATACAACGTAAATATTAATATATTATAGTGCGCTGCAATGTAAAAAAGTAAAATCCTTCACAGAAACATTTATTTTATTTCAAAAAAGTACAAAAAGCACGAAGTTTTCGTCTTAATCTAAATAGGCAAAAATTCTACTCGAATGCGCAACTTATTGATAAACATTTGGTAAATATGCATATTAGGTCAAACCTCACCGATGACCTTGACCTTGACATATGTTGTCAAGGTCACCCTCCTGAGTGACCTTCAGAAGGTTTTAGCCGGCGGTTATTGTTTATTAAAAAGTTATAAACAAAAAATGTTTCGAAAATATAGCAGCTATTTTGAGTATTGGAAGGCATAAATGACTAATATATATGTCGAAATAGTTCACGCATACACTTTTCACGCAAACCGAGGTTGACGCACACCTCCCCCGAAAGCAGGGGGGGTGTGCGTAAACCTCGGTTCGCGTGGAAAGTGTATGCGTGAAGTTTTTATGCGTGGAAAGTTAATATGCGAGATGCCACATGGGTTAAATGACGCGCTTTAAAAGTATTCAACTGTTTAAAGCGCGCCATCTAACCCATGTAAGTATTCTCTGCTTTAACAAAAAGATTTCAATTTATCAACAATTTATTACTTTAAATGTTGTGTTTTGGTAAAGCAGCGACTTTCTCGCGAAATAAAGTATTCTCTGCTTTAAAAAAAAAAACGTAATATTAGTCACTTATGCCTTCCAATACTCAAAATATCTGCTATATTTTTCAAACTTTTTTTGTTTATAACTTTTTAATAAACAATGACCGCCGGCTAAAACCTTCTGAAGGTCACTCAAGAGGGTGACCTTGACAACATATGTCAAGGTCAAGGTCATCGGTGAGGTTTGACCTAATATGCATATTTACCAAACATTTTTTCTTTTATAATCATGTCGGTGATTAAACATAAAATATTTTTATTCGTTATCGTCATCCGAAGATTCGCAATAGATTCCCATCAAATTCGTGACAACGTGCCCCGAGGGCGATTTTTTACTTCAAACAGCCTCATGTCCGACACGTTTGAGATATTCGTAAGGTTAGATACTGCACGCGGTAGGTAAAAGTACATACTTTAAGATAATATAAAGGTCTATTCTGAAAAAACATAAGCTTCATGTCCAGTACGTTGAATATTAGACAATAAAATTTTACTTACGGTCGCAAAAAACTTTCAAGTTGATTTTACGTCAACACGGCTGGCGCAATCTCAAGACTGTAAACACACCAAAGATGGGCATACACTAACACGTTTTGGGAATGACGGGTGCTGCCCTCCGGTTATTAGTTTTTTAAATAAAGCTAAAGTGACAACGTGCCCCGCGTGACAACGTGCCCCGGTCTACCCTACCCTTGGTAAAAATTCGGTCCACTAACGAATGAGTAGTTCGCGGACAGACGGACGGACGGACAGACAAACAGTCGAGTTTTATATATAATAGTATGATTTTTTAATTTTGCGGATTTTATCATTTCAAATGCCCAGAATCAGTTCCAAATTTGTACAATTAATACCTTCCGCTTGAAAACTCAATCGTGTTATACAAATAGCGGAAACAGTTTTGTTCGATAATCGATTTTTATTTTTATGTAAATAACTATTGAAAAAATATGTTTGGCTTTGACATTTGAATGGGGAAGAGAAAGAACCAAGTCGACTAATCATTCTAAAGTGAAAATATTTTTTCTCCATTACAGTTTTTAAATTCTAATATATTCTTCCACATGCCATCAATTATAAAGAAGCTAACTTAATTTTTTTTTGTTTATTGTAACATCCTTATGATCTTAAAGATGTCTTGTAACAATTACTGACAACTCTACTTGACGATTTAGATTTTTACTTGAAATGGACCCAAACAAATTAATAAAGTATTTGGTTTAATTTTTTTTATTATTACAAACTGAAGATAAAACTCCACTCGTAAGCTAATTATGTTATATCAATATTTCCTATACGCACTGCAATAAAAAGTAAATTTTCAAATTTAATTCTAGCTTTATTGTAAAAAGTAATTTTCAGATGTAAAAATTGTAATTATTCAAAAATGATATTTTTATATGGCAAGCTTTTCAATATTTCGCAAACCACAGTTATATAAAACTCTAAACAATTTAATTTTGTGCGTGTATTCTAAATTAAGTAACATTTTTAAAAAAACTTTCATATTCTGGTCGAACATAAATATTATTAACATTCCTATAATGCTTTTCTAATGCTTTCGTCGTGTATATTAAAGGCAATAACATTCTCTAAAGTTTTTTAAATTACAAAATTTTATACTATTTCGCGAATTAATCGTTGGCTATTTTTAAACAATGCATGAATTAGAACTTCACGAGTTTAAAACAGAGCATTAAAGTTATTTAGAAAATTTAATAACTATGCTTTTATAAAATTATTATTTAATTAATTTTAAATAAGTTCCACAGATTTTAACTTATCTTCTACTACAGCCAACATAAAATAATTTCCAAAAACTTTTCAATTATCTCATAATCTAATAATGTATTATGTATTTATGTAATACTAATCACCGACTATTTAATAATTTCAAAATCTTATTTTTTTCGCATTAAAAAATTGCTAAAATTTATATAAAATTGCATCTCTTTGCACTACGCGAGATGTAGCAATTCCACGAATTAATTTTTCACAAAATTGGAAGTTTTTCACAATTTTCACAAACTTTATTTACTATAAGCGCGGATGAATGGCAAATACAATTTAATGTAATAAGACCCGGTATTTCTAATTTTAAACGTGACATAAAAGAATTATTGCATCCAATCATAAATTATCATGAAACATTATCACTTGTTATTCCGACAATATTTTTTAAAGAAATTTCTTTTATGACAAACACACATAATTTTAAAAGGAGGGAGTGTATAAAAGTCGCCATTTTTCGCCTAAAAGGCGTACCTGTAAAACATGTTTTGTCACCTTATTTGAGGATGAAAAAGAAAACAATGTTTATTTAAAAGAAAATATTTCAAAAGCGATAATGAATGTTTTTAAAACGTCTGTCGAAAAATGGTTGTATTTAAACGGTTTAATAAAAGATAAAAAATTTTAAAGAAACAAGCACTACATTTCCATTTAATAAATTCTACACCGAATTGTATAAGAATGCTGTACATATAATACGAGTGCGTGCACAATTGCTCATATGTGCAATTATCATATGTAAATACATTTATATATGTATATCTTTATCAAAAACGATACCCATTTTAAACACCGATTCTTACTATCTCGCACGCATATACACACGTATACGCACGCATGCATGAGAGGTAAGGGTGCGTACTGATTTGAGCATTTTTACGCGCACAAATGCTCTAGTGTGGTCGGTTTTGTTTCGACGCACGCAAATGTTGTTCTTACAGAAAAGTTGCAAGTCAATTGGCAATCGCGTAGCTCTTTTAACCAATCAACTTGCAACGTTTTTGTAAGAGCAGAATTTTCGCATATGTTTTTCTTGCAAACGAATTCAAGAATTGAGCCCCTAGAGCACGCATGAACGCGATTCGTCGTTTGTCGGTCCATCAAAGGATTTTTGTGCGAAACGATGCTACGTTTATGCTAAACTATGTATTTTGTGTGCGATAGCCTTCAATCTGGACGTACTTGAGTCTGCGGAACTAAAACATCGCCATCGCGTGCGTGCAAAAAAGTTATGGAGTGGACAATTGAAATGGCTCTTCAATTAATAGATGAGTACGAAAAATCTCCGCTATTGTGGGATGCTAAACGCGCGTTCCATTTTTCAAAAAATAAGAAGGTCGATATTTTCCTGATGCTATAATATTATTGTATAGCTGTGTAGGTAATCCACCATCGTTTTGAATTTCTTTTGCAACCCTTTTGTGCACGATATTTTGCATTACAATATATGCTGCAACTGCTATGGTTATGTCTCTTCTCACCCTAGGGTGCGCTCGGATTCCCCACCCGAGTGCTGAAAATCTATAGTGTACGTGACATATGCTATAGGATTTTTAGCACTCGGGTGAGGAATCTGAACGCAGCCCTAAAGGTCTATCCAGACAAACTTGCATAGGTGCATAACCATATGCATAAAGAAACGGATTGGTGTATTTCCTTATGCACATGCATATGGACCAATCAATTCTCTTATGCTTATGTTTATGGGCTTATGCAAGTTTGTGTGGATATAGCTTAACAGAGTTATCTAAGTTACCTTATGCAGAGAATCTTATTCGTCTGCAATGCGCATGCGTCAATATCGTCCATTATTGTATGTATTAGTTTGCTGTATGAACCAGTTGGATAGGCGACCATGGCAACGATGATATCGGAGTATTCGGGTTATGCGAGTTGCAGACAATTCCCCTTCCATTTATATATATATATATATATATATGTTCTACATTGCAGCTACGTCCCGCGGCTTCCCTTCGTTTTGTACGTTACTGCGCATATGCCTAACAGACTATCAAATGGTCAAATAAAGAAAGGGGCATCTTACAACACTTAGCTGTAGTCCGTTGTTTTCTCCTGCTTGCAGACGAATAAGATTCTGTTATCTTTCATCCGTGTATGCGTGTGTGTGTGTGTGCGCGCGCGCTCACGTAGATAGTAAAAATTGGTGTTTAAAATGGGTATCGTTTTTGATAAAGATATGATCGAATATATTTACATGTAATGATGAGTGCACATATGAGCAATTGTACACGTGGTCGTATTATATGTACAGTATTCCTATACAATTTCGTGGTGTAGAATTCATTAAATGAAAATGTAGTGATTGTTTTAAAACTTTTTAGCTTTTATTAAACCGCTCAAACACAGCTATTTCGACAGACATTTTAAAAACATTCATTTATCGTTTCTAAAATATTTCCCGCAGTTTCCTGGTTAAATAAACATTATTTCCTTCAAAGTGGTTTATAAAATTGACTGCCTTGACTGTAATGCTACTTATATAGGACAAACGAAAGACACCTCGAAACTCGAATTAAAGAACACAAAACCGATATTAGGAAGCACGTCAGTACTTAATCATTCTGTAATAAGCAAACATCGGATTGAATTTAATCACGAGTTTGATTGAGCGGGAACGAGAATATTACATATAGAGAAAAACGTTAAAAAAAGAGAGATTGCAGAGATGTTTTTCATAAAAAAAACACACAGGCAATAAACCTACAGAAGGACACCGATAACTTAACAACAATTTATGACAAAATAATAGGCATGTAACCTTCACGTGTTTTAAATAATTTGGCCTTACGCATTGTGTTCTCCGCAGTCGTGATATACGGACGTGCTTCCTAACACGCTCTAATACACATTTAATTTTATACTAATTTGACGTCTTATTATTTTCTTTTTTACAATATATTTTACCAATACTGACATCATTATATTTGCTGACAACGCACAAAGCATGTAAGTCGCTTGTGTTTTTTACTTTTATAGTTCCTTTGGTATTTATAATATTTAAGCGATCGCGATACAAAAACGAAATTCTGTTTCTGTTTAGTCTTCAGTTTCTGACTTGCGGGAACATTGTCACGAATTGCCTGTCGAATGCTTGTGTAAGAGTTCACCTGAAGAGGGTCCAAATTTGGACCAAAACGTTGTGATTTTTTATGAATAAATATGCCAGGCATAGTCAATTGAAGTTTGTGATTCATTTCCTTCTTATTTCATCTTCAAATAAGGTGACAAAACATGTTTTACAATGCCTTTCAGGTAAAAAATGGTGATTTTTACACCCCCCCCCCTTTCAAAAATTTTGTTTATAGAATAATCTGTTGCGTCTATAGATAGTAAATCTAATAATTGTGTTACGTTTTTAGTTAAGAAAAAACATACTGAATAAGAATACACATAAGTTTTAAATCTGATATGTCTATACTTTCGTCTATTGAAATTGAAAATCTACAATTTCGAATATTTTTAATAACTTTTTCAATTTTGCATTTTGTAATTAGCCGGGTAACAACATTTTTGCACTTATCTCGAGCCAGTGGAAAATCTGACACAACTTCAGGATTTATGCAGATATTTTTTAATAGTAGAATTAAATAATTTGCGTAATAAAAAGTAAATATTATGCTCAGCAAAAAATGCTGCTAATTTTATTTTAACGTATTTAACTTTATCTTTAAAACAAAAAATGAGCCTCTACTATCCTCGGTGTCTGCAAAATCAATATTTAAATTTTTTAATTTTTTATTTCTTATAATGACTCCTTCTCTCTTTTATATTAGAATCCATATGCTTATAATTGTGTAACCAAAAAATCTTACCTAATTTATCTACTTATCTAACCTCGTCTTGTCAGTAAATTCCGTCAAGAAATTATGCAGCACATGTATATCCACGTCACTGTTCACCGTTACGTAAAGCCACGCATATGCCATGCTGCCATGCAGCCTGGCTCGAATCGCAACACGAGACCGGTATATTCATAGTCGGATCTTATATTGAAAACCGTCTTAAGTACGATTTTAAGATGTTATAAACCAATCACAGAGCCATATTAGCATCTTAAGACATTACCTAAGACGGTCTTGAAATAAGATCCGGTTATGAATACCAGCCTAATCAGCTTTAATCTCTGAGATATAAGTACACTGGAAAGGGCACTGGTTTGGCCATATAGACTTAAAAAGAGATAGATGGAGCGTAAGCTCCGGAAACATTCGGACGCTCGACAACACACGGACACATATGTGCGACACGGATCACGGATGTGTCTCCAGTAGTCTCCACTTGTGGTGTGGAGCATGTGGAGGGAATGCTAGCGCATCAAAGCTAGAGACCCCATAATCAGAAGAATCTTGCCATACGGTAACAGACTTTTGATTGGTCCGCCATTCTCCTCAAAAGCAAGAGAAACAGAAAGAGAAAGAGATATAAGAAAGAAAGAGAAAACGATATAAATGTATATCTGATATAAACGTATTCCTCTCTTATATATATCCTTCTCTAATCAAAGCACAGGCACATCTGTGTGCTGTCGAGTGTCTCGAATGTTTCCTCCTTCTTCCTCTGACATTGGCTCTCAAGCAGTTCTGCTCCAAAAACGGCCGGGACGAACCAATGGTCGTGACCTGAATGTTTCCGAGTCTAACCGAAGTTTGTCGAAAAGGACATATCCAGCCTCTTGCGTTGATTTCAGGGGTGCAGACCAATCACTGCTTTATATCAGTTAGTTATATATCTATTACTTCTGGAAAAGCAAGACGGTGATTGATCACCTCTAACCACCATTTGTAATTCCAATGCCGACGAGTATCGGAAAATACGCGATATATCTGTTCTCACAACAAAAATATTAATTATTATTATAAGTCTTTGGAAACGTCTCAACTACAAAATTGTGTTATCAAAAATGTAATATTCTATTTAAAAAATTGAAGGTGACTTTTATATGACCTTGAAAATAGATTTTTTTCGAAAATTAATTTCACCATATATTTGCTCCCTCCAGATCATACAACTTTTGTTTGAAACACTTCTTTCTAAAATTGAAAAAAGTAAAAATTTTGAGGGATAATCGTTTAAAATGGGACACCTTGTATAATACATACAGGGTGAGGAAAAAGTCTGGAACCGGTGAAATATCTCAAAAACAAGACATTTTAGGAAAAAATGTTTTATACATAAGTTGTAGGGCTTCAACAAATGCATCAAACGGTGGTACTTATTTGACCTTGAGCGTAAATATGGAGGAGCTTTCAAATCCAACTTTAAAATTTTAAATGGAAATCCCCACTTTTTATTTAATATTCTTGTAGCTGATGACATCGAGAAGTTTTTAAAACACTATCAATAAACTTTTTTCGGTTGAGTACTTTTCGAGATATGGGTTGACAAAGTTCAAGTACCGCCGGCATTAGCATTAGCCAAGTTGTACCGCGTGGAGGTTGCACGGTCGGGTTTACATCTCATTGTGTGTGTGTGTGTGTGTGTGTGTGTGTGTGT
>NW_020218874.1:6357-19972 GCF_003070985.1 Temnothorax curvispinosus | reverse complement strand
GTGTGTGTGTGTGTGTGTGTGTGTGTGTGTGTGTGTGTGTGTGTGTGCGTGCGCGTGTGCGCGCGATGAAGCGTCACGCGTCTTAAGTTATTATAACATCTCGTTGCTAATTGTGAGGCACGCGCGGCAAGATGGAGACAATAGGCGTCGACAACGAAATCAGCCCAAAATGTGCAACTAAATCCCGGTTCTGTCAGGTAAAGTATTTAGTCTTCTAATAAAAACACTTTTTGAAAACAGTAATTTAAAAAAAAAATAACTTATAACAATAAATGCACACAATTAATATACCATTTACGAACAACATTGTAATAAGCAGTAAGAAAAGAGAAACCTGTGGGCCTATTTTGTAACTCTTAACGACAGTTTCGTTATCCTGAAAATCTATAGTTTACATTACATACACTATAGATTTTTAGTACTGACAGTGAATATCGGAACGCAACCAGAATAGACCCACTGAGAGTAGAGACGGTTCAATTTTATGGCTTTCACAAACCATAAAACTGAACCGGTTCGCAACAGAGAACGTTGGAAAACCGGTTTATCCTAAACAAACCGCATGTCTTAATAACGTCTTTAAGGGAGAAGTCTCATGTAACACGCTAAAAAGTAAAGTAATTTTTGGAATTTTTTTTAAGAATCAATGCGACAGATCTTTTTCAAACTTTTAGAGTATTTTATTATACATTTCAAAAGATAAAAAAAATTTTTTTTGTTAAAAAATAATAGTTGTGTTAGGAACTATGGAGGTTATGAGGCCGCGGTCTCGTCACCGGAGTTGTAAATCGGCGGGCGTTATAGCGCCTGTTGTACTCGCTTTAAACAAAAATAAAAAAATTTTTTTTATTTTCTATAAAATTACGTGGTCGATGAACCTAAAAAAGAAGGTAAAAATGCAAAATTAACCCTCAGGGTACGGACTGGGTTAGCGTAACTCGAGCGAATTTTGAAAGTAGCGCTATTTCAGAGGAAGTGAATGGAAATTTTCAAATGTATCTTTGTTTAAACAAATAATGTAATAAATCTATCAACGCCATTGTATTTTTGAGAAAATTTCCGATCCAAAAAAAAACATGTTTCAATTGACAAATTACAGCCCGATATACAGTCAATCAAAGTCGCCGGGTTAGGCTAACCCATGTCCGTACGGAACGAATTTTTTTATAGTCCGTACCCTAAGGGTTAAGAAAACGGAGGGACTTAAAAAAAACGAAAATTTTTTGTCAAAATTGCAACTTTTTTTTTAAGTCTCGCCGTTTCTTTAATTTTGCACTTTTACCTTCTTTTTTAGGTTCATCGACAACGTAATTTTATAGAGAATAAGAAAATTTTTTTTATTTTTGTTTCAGGCTAGTACAACAGGCGCCAATTTACAACTCCGGCGCCGAAACCGCAGCCTCGTAACCTTCATAGTTCCTAACACAACTATTATTTTTTAACAAAAAAATTATTTTATCTCTTGAAATGTATAATAAAATACCCTAAAAGTTTGAAAAAAATCCGTCGCATTGATTCTTCAAAAAAAATTCCAACAGTTACCTTACTTTTTAGCGTGTTACATAAGACTACCCCCTTAATTACCAAAAAACGTCCTCGAACCGTCTTCCAAATTTTTCCATAGACATCTAAAAGTTGTCTTCTATAAGACATTTTTTGGAACATGTACAAGTATTTACAATTTAACATTATCAATTAATATACACTGTTAAAAAAGATATGAAATTTACAACACATTTACGATACCACGGTAAATGAAATTTACAAACTGGGTATCTAAAATAAAAATGCTTACATTTGTATAGCTAAATTCATACACGAACATGAATTTTAATCACTGATATGAAATTTAATACACATAACATTGAATATTAAAAACCCGTTTAAGATTTTTTGGAAAACGCAAGGTAATAATACATATTTTTGATTGAAAATGAGAACATTTGTATATGAATTTATTTGTTGCAAACAAAGCATTGAAAATACAATACGACTTTATTGCGGCGAACTGATAAATACAATGCACTTGAAATTGAATATTACACCCAAAAAAAAGTATTCTATTAACAGAGTGAAATTTCCTGTAATCCCATATTCTAAGCGGAAACTTTTACAGAAAGAGTATTCCTCTGTCAATAAGTGGACTATTCATCAAGAATCTATTACATATTATTCTAACGGGTTTCCTCTTGTATTAAGAGGAATATATGTTTACTTGGAGCTTGGGCTGTACGACGGGACGGGCGGCAGCGCGGGCTCGCGCGGCGAGAGTTCGGCTCGTGCCCGCTACGCGGCGCATCGCCAGTATCCTTACTCGTAATTAAAATTCAACATCGACTCTTATATCTAGGGCAGCTCGGGAGGGTTTCTCCACTTTCTCCAGCGTTCGCCAGTCAGAGCGTGCTCACTAGCAGTGCTTCTGACATAACACTTTTTGTTTACGAGGTGTTCTCCTCATCTGGGGCCTTCGTTTAAACAAATGTATTATAGAAAGAGCAAAATTCAAAAATTTGTTTGGTTTGTTAACAATAAAATATTTATATTAAGAATAACAAGATCGCGTACTATAGACTATAGATGCAAGATGAAATTCCTCTAATTGTAAAAATGCTTGTGCTTAGAATATTTTCCTCTTGATTTTAGAGGATTCCTCTTGAGGCCATAAACAAGAATAAAATCCGCTAAGATTTAGAGGATTCCGCTAAAACTAAAATTATTTTTTTTTGGGTGTATGATATGCGTATAATCTTTCTTTACAACAATTGTCTTTTGAAATTGAATTCATATATAAATTCTTGTTTTCATTCGCGCTTTGCAATTTTAAAAGACAATTGTTATAAAGAAAGATTATACGCATATCATAATATTCAATTTCAAGTGCATCGTATTTATCAGTTCGCCGCAATCAAAATCCAAAGTCGTATAGTATTTTCAATGCTTTGTTTGCTGCAAATAAATTTATATACAAATGTTCTCATTTTCAATCAAAAATATGTATTATTACCTTCCGTATTCCAAAAAATCTTAAACGGGTATTTAATATTCAATGTTATGTGTCCTTATTAAACAATAAGACATCAACTGTTATAAGACAAAGTGTGAGAACGCAGGCATCTGCGCCGCGAAGTGGTGCGCAGATGCCTGCGCACCTAATTGGTCCGTGGTGGCGTGCGAGTTAATCTGCAAGTGCGTGGCGCGCGTCGTATACGCACATGGTCGTACTTCGTATAGTACTGCAGAGAAAAATCAGATAGATTCGAGTTTTGTTTGTTATCGCCGACAGCTGGTTGTTCAGGTTGTTGTGTTAGAGGTTAGAGTCACAGCCGAGTCCCGAATCCGGGCCCGTATTCTGGTTCCTACTACCGACTTTTGATTCGCCGAAGCAGTGATACACGTTGAATAAAATATTTGTGAAGTGTGTACACAGTGAATAAGTCGAAGATATAACTACAAGGAATAACAAATTAGTAAGTAACTAATAATTTATTTGGAATAATGAAAACCGATCACGTTAACATAAAGCTAGTACGTAGAATCCGCGTGGAACATAACCTTTTTGTGCTGGCGAGCGCTAACAATCGTTTTTATGTAAATATTAGTCCTTCTGTCAACTACAAGTGCCTCTTAGACGATTATACTATTATTTTCGTATATAGTAATTTATATTTTGAGATATTTTGTCAACGAAAAATTGGACTGTTGGACTCGTGTGATTTTTGCCAGCATCATGGTTCCACATGTCCAGCGATCCAAATTTTCGTGGAAGAAATATTTCAAAATACCACAAGTTACATGGCTGAGATAAGGTGTCTGAAAAAATTATAACACCCTTTTTCACATCGATATGCGTTACTTCAAATTTCAAGCCGAAATAAATATATGTAAATTTGAGAAGAACATGAGCATCATTGTAGTTTTTTTCAATTTTTTCAGATAAGATGTATGTATGTCAGTTTTGTGCCTACCAGTCCCAACAACTGGCATCGTATTTGGAGCATCGAAAATTGCATTTAAACATCACTCAAAACTTCCATTGTGGTTTTAATGAATGTAAAAAGATGTAAAAAGATGCCTACAAGTGTCCTTACGATCTCATTTGTTGCGAACACATAAAGTTCTTAGAGGAGTAAAAACCGATAGTCCCTATACTTCTCGTACTGTGAATACAAAATTTATCTGTTTGATGCCTCTGTGCATGAAAGAATTCGACTCGTCTCGAGCGATTATTAAACATTTAAAATGTTATATTTGACAAAAAGAAAAAATTAAGTGTCTTTTTAGAGACTGCAATAATGAATATGATATTTTGCATTCCTTCACCGAACATTTATCTAAGAAGCACAAGAATCCTCCTGCCGGTAATACATCATGCCTCGCTCTTCATCATTATTTGAGACATTACCCTGAATTAATTGTGAGATTCGGGCCATTGATGAAGATTTGGTCTCTATGTTTTAAAAGCAAACATACGTATTTCAAGCGAGTTCTTCGATACAGTCGAAATTACAAAAATATCATTAAATCTTTGAGTGAAAAACACGAACTATTTCAAAGTCTATTTCGATTTGGTGCAGATATCAGACCAGAAATTGATATAAAAGAAATGTCAAATTTTCAAAAATGTATTTATCATGACAGCATTCAATCAGCAGTAGAAAAAGTACGTCTTCCCGATAATATTCAGGAGTGCAATGAAGTAACGGTGAAAGGCATTGTGTACAGAAAGGAAGATTGTTTAGTGATTCGGCAAAAAGGCTATTAATATGATATTGAAATCGGAAAAATGTCTATTTTTTTGAGCGATGAACAATGTGTATTCATGGTATTCGAAGTATTGGAGACGCTTTTTATTCCATATCTTCGCGTTTATCAGATCGGAAAATGTGTCAGATACGAATGTTTATCATTAGACAATTTGCCAAGTACGGAAAAACTGTACATATATAATATTGGGACCATTATTTGCGTGAAACCAAGCTACGGTTTGGTTGCTCGCCCTCTGTAAAATTGAATCTAATATTGAAGGTTGGTTTTTGCAAAGAAAGAAAAACTGCAATAAGTTATGTGTGTCTCAGAAATGGTGGAGGTGCATCACAAATTCACAAATAATTGTATCTTGACTTTTATGAAATGTTGTGCATTATGTTTACGCATTCGATATCTTTTCTTATGTTTTGGTGTTATTATTGTTTTATTCGCAGATCTGCAGATCAGCAGCATGTCACTGTTTAAAGTGTGCCATTCCGATTGTTCCAGAAAAGTAATGATAAAAGCAGCGACGCTAACAGAGCTAATTGCTGGTGCAAAAGCTAAATTGAAAATGGCTGACGTTGTGTATAAGGTTAACACGGCTTTTCTTTTTTTCTTTATTCTTCAACTGTTGGCATTGACCGTTTTGTTGCATGTGCCGCATGGTAGATTTACACATTTGCATGAAGACGCCTCTTTTTACTAATCTTCTGCAGGGCGCAATAAACTGCAAGGGCGTCGCCGTTTGAAGAAAATATTATCCTTATAATGATATCGTATGACGTTTTTTTGGAAATCTTTCGGCAACCTTTTCGAGATTTACTTTTTCACATTTAATATGTGTATGCAGTTATTGTTTTAATTAACTTACTTTATTTTCTATAACGTCTCTCATTCAGGTAGTATTAGAAGAAGACGGAACCGAAATCGACGATGACGAAATTCTTTCTGACATTGCGAAGCTCTCTCAAACACCCATAAATCTTATGCTACTGTCGGAGGATTTATCGTGGCAATCATTGGCCAAGAACAGTGCTGTTGAAAACTCCGAAGCTGGACAATCTACTCCAACGACAAGCATTTCAGGGGGTCATGATGATCAGATTACTTCGTCGCACCCCGTAGAAGTATTGGGAAGCAACATATGGAAAATATTCCCAAGGCGTCTGACAGAATGCTGCAATAACGGTCAAAGAGCTCTTGAAGTCGACAGGCGAACAATGGTAGCTGGTATCGCAGAGTATATGACACAAGATCTGAAAGACTACTCAAGAAGAACGGCTGAGCGGATTGCAAAGATCATCACTGAGAAATATCCCAAAACCTTCAGCGATGTGATCAACAATAAAACCGTGGGATCTGGAATGGAAAATTTGCGGCAGCAGATTTATAACGCCGTTAATTATCGAAAAGGAATCGATAAGGAAACAAAAAGACGCTCCGAAATTCGGCTCAGTGAGGAGACCGCAGATGATCCTGCTCCTGCGCTACCGAAACCGCGAAAACAAGATGAATATGTTTGTACTGAGTATCAACCACTTTTGCCGCCAACCGAGTCGACAACTTCACAAACAAACAAAAAATTGCAACTCATTCAATTCTTCAAATCTGACGAGAAAGACGAAAAAGAAATATCTCAATTAATGGACGATACCTACCCGACACAGAGAGTCGACATCAATAAGAAAACGAGAGATCTCGTCCAACTGCTCCAGGTCTGGTCGTACCTTCAAAGCCCAAAGTACCTCATAGACCATGCTTCACGTCTTCTTGGCAAATCAGTTCAAGCAACGTGGGAAGAAAGTTTGACTATGTACGCCAAGCCAATCCAAAAATACGATCTTCAGCGAGAAATCGAAAATGATAAAGTTACGGCAATCGAATAGCATTAGCGAAACGAAACCGAATGATTCTAAGATTGACATTCCTCAAATAATATCTGATGCAAAAGCATCGAGTACAGCTACACAAAGTGAAGTCGCATTGATAGCGGTGATCTTTCCTCTAATCTCCACACAGTTGAAGGAAGATCCGCAATACTTATTCAAGGTCATACCCGTGAGTGCCATAATTTTCTATTTTTGACATTACTGCTTGCAAATAATTGTGAATTAATCTCAGCAATCACTGGCTTAGTGCTTTCCCTATATATTTTATTCACATTGACTCGATTTTGAATATTTTTATTTCCGTCAAATTCCTTTAACTAGTGCTTTATATTATATTATATTTGAACGATTATATTTTTTTCGGCACTTTTGGATTTGGAATGGTTTTGAAATCATTTGAATGATTTAAATTTAGATTAGTTTGAAATTGTCACAGTACTTTTTTATTTACTTTTTTGTTTTTTTTAATATATTTTTGAAGTTTTTTTAATTTTTATGTTTTAATATAATATATTGACGCGAAGAAACTTATTCATCATCCTCACTCTTGTCATTTGAATTATTGCCACATTTTCCAGTACATTTGCAAATTTTACTGGAGGACAAATCAGCAGCACGGCAAGGATATGAAATCGATGTTCTGCAAGAAAAACTTTTTGAACTACAGTTACATATATATTTTTGTAGTAATTGAAAACTCGTAGGACCTTCAAAATAAACGGGAATCAGTTGTCCATTAATTAATTGCCATCCGTACCCTTTTGGATCAAGAATTTCAATGACTGGGAAACGAGCATTTTTCCACACATATACTTGCCACGTACATCTTTTTAAGTGTTGAAGAAAAGTAAAAAATGCAGGTGGCAGTTTTTGTAGAGATAGTTGTTTTAATTTTGCCAATGTAACGCGCATTTCATTTATATCGCTGTGTTTGTCAACGTGCTTTCTTTTTGTATCGTAACGTCGATTCGAACAGGGAATAGAAATAAAAAATCATGTATAAATGCAGAATAAACAGTGACACAGGCAGTAGACACAGAGTTTCCGTCACGTTGGAAATTCTGTGCCTATTGCCTGTTGCCAACCAATCATAGCATTCGAATTTTTGAGGTTGTAATTAACGATTTTTTGGTTATTTTTTGTTCCTATTGCCTGTTGCCTGGCATTGTGGCCAGGGGCTCCCTGCCAGGGGCTCTGGCAGGATCGAACCGCGAACGCAACGGACGGACGCACGCAACGCTAAACGGAGATCAAAGCACTTTTAGGCAGCATTGTATCTACCATTATAGGTGTTTTTTATGTAAAAAAGTACGCTCTACAACTTTCATTTGAACAGTTTTGTCGAAAAATTAACCAGAAAAAAGTTGTGGCGTGTTTTATTAGAGAAAATACAACAAAAATATGGAAAAATTTGACTTTACGCCAAATTTCACTGTATTAATGATATATTTGACTATTTTATAATGCATATTCTTAAAGTTTACACTTTTTTGAATAAAATTCGATACTAATAATTTCAATTTTATCAAGCCAAAGATGTGAAAAAAAATCAAGAAGAATCCTATGTTCAAAACGCCATTTTGTATTGTTCCGACGCGCGAACTTTAGCGAACTTTCGTTTATTTACTTGTCACACAATGTACTTTCGATATTTTATAGTTAGAGCTGGTTATCTCGTCGTTGCCGGTTACTCGCATTTTAGAAGGCTTTTGGCGGTTGAGTTGCAGGCCTACTTGTTAAATTGTATGCTGTACTATTAATTTTTATTTTACAATTAATATATATAACAATGGTTTAAAATAAAAAAAAAACGTCTATAAGATACTTCAAAAACGTCATAAATCGGGTTATAAACGTATTACCATCGCGACTGAAAAGAATATGACAGTCACCAATAAATAACAAAGTTTTTGGTCCTGATAAAATATTTAGTCTTAAAAAAAACTTTTTGACAGTAGTTCTAAAAAAAGTAACTTATAACAATAATTGCCAGACAAATCAAAATACACCATTTACGAACAACATTCGTAAAAAGCAATAACCTATGCAAAATATTAGTCCAACTTTATGTATATAAAAAAACTAAATAATGTTACTATCAAAATGATGTTATGTCTAAACCACGGGATACACGGGAATTTCTGGGAAGCAAAGGAAAAGTTAGCCAGAGGTGGGGATGTAGGAGGACGTAATACAGATATATAGGGCCTTGGCACATAGAAAAACTTAAGCAGTAAAACGTTAGCAGTAAGAAAATCAACAGTTTTGATTTGCTACTACTTACGTTATGCTATTTACCTTAAAAGTTCTTAACTGTAATTGGCTGATTTGCTTTCTTAAGTTTTACTGCATGATTAAGTTTTTTTGTGTGCCATATATGGTCTTTACTAATGTTATCTCGAGTAGAAGAGACCTGGGCGAAGTCGGCCATTTTTTTTGGTGCCGATTTTTAACAACAAAATAAATCATTTTAGTGAAATATAATATATCATTGTAAAGAGTGAACCCTTTTGGCTACAAAATTTCTATAGGCATTTTTGGTCTACGTCGTTTTGTTCAACCGGTATAGAGTAAAAACAAATAGACGGAGAGCTGGCTACATAAAAATGCAAGGTATAAGGTACATGAAATATTTATAGCTAGAGAGGTTCCATTAGCACTCCCGAACACTGAGTGACCAGTCTGCCTGCGTGCTTAGGAAGATTAAGGCGGGGGTGGACGGTCAAAAATGACAAATTTTACAAGGAAAAAAATTATAAAGCTCAGGGATAAAAATTATAGGAATGTTAAGTATTTGCTGCTACAAAACGCGGAAAATTATTGGCAGACAATTTCGTGGAAGAGAAAGGGCCGGCAGACTGCAACAAAACGGCGTTAACTTTTGTGAAAAAAAAAATGATAAGGTACATGATTAAAAATTATTGGTAATAATTACTAAACTGTTAACGAAGCTATGTGCTAAATGGCAGACGAAAAAACTGAAGACAACATCGAGGCAGATTGTAATGAAGAGCGCGGTTTTGATCGCGCTTAATGAGGTAGTTTCGTACGATGCGTTACTATGATATGTTATTTTGTTATTTATATAAATATATTACGTGTCTCTTTTTTCCATTAATGGATTCAGTTTGTATTCATTCTTTTATTGTTAAAAATAAAATGATTAATATTTATTTATTATATTGAATCTAAGTTGTTACTAATTAATCTCATAACATTTTTGATCTGCAGTTGAAAACTATATATAAATATTTTTCTACAAGTTTTAAAATAATATATTGAAGTTTTAATAGATTGAGAGATTCGAAAATTCAACGCAGGTATAAAAACCGATTGAAACGGTTCAGAGGGACCAAGTGGCCGAGAAACAGCTGTATAGCAGAGGCTGGAGAAGGTCATTTATGATAATAAAGATAATAAATATAAGAGTTCAGTATACTCAAAAACTCGACAATGAACAGACGTCCAACGTGTGTTGTGCCGAATTTTATTTTTCTTCAGTGACTTTTAGAATCTTTATTTATTGTTTATTTATTATTTATTTATTATTTATTATTTATATAATCTTTATTTATTATTTATATTTTGCAAATGTCAGTGAACTATTCGCAAAATAAGTTCGGAGCAAAAGTGTGTATTTTGTAACAACAGCAGTGAAACTAAAATCACACTTTTTAACGATAAAATTTTGGAAAAATGCAGGAAGATTTTAAAAATTCGTGTAACCTACAAGCTAAAGTATAATGAACTTATTTTACCCACAACTCCAGATAAAATCAATAGGTACCATGGAAATTGTTATAGAAATTTCACGGCTATTAAAAGAAAGTATGTTGACAATTATAGTGAATTGGTGAAATTACAGCAGTCTGGAAATACAATACCGGAGTCTGATCCTAGTAAATACATAAATTCTTATATGACTTTTTCAATACATTGTTGATAAATAATAAAATTAATTTATTGTTCATTTTATGTAGCTAATAACGAATCGATTGCCTCATCTAGTGTTTTTCAGCAGATATCAACGAAATCGAATCTGAGAATGATATCGATTGCGAAAGCGAAAGAGATATGCAGTACGATGAATCCGATGCAAACAGCGAAATAAAATAACTCTACAATTTTTAATAGTATTTTTTTGTTAATAAAAAAATTATTCTAATGTTAAACATATCTTTTAGCAATTATTATATATATAATATAGAAATTGTTATCTTATTGTCGACATGATATATATATATATATATATATATATATATATATATATATAAACAAAATAACATATCGTAGTAACGCATCGTACGGAACTAACTCGTTAAGCGCAATCGAAACCGCGCTCTTCATTACAATCTGCTTCGATGTTGTCTTCAGTTTTTTCGTCTGCCATTTAGCACATAGCTTCGTTAATAGTTTAGTAATTATTACCAATAATTTTTAATCATGTACCTTATCATTTTTTTTTTCACAAAAGTTAACGCCGCTTTGTTGCAGTCTGCCGGCCCTTTCTCTTCCACGAAATCGTCTGCCAATAATTTTCCGCGTTTCGTAGCAACAAATACTTAACGTTCCTATAATTTTTATCCCTGAGCTTTATAATTTTTTTCCTTGTAAAATTTGTCATTTTTAACCGTCCACCCCCGCCTTAATCTTCCTAAGCGCGCAGGCAAACTGGTCACTCAGTGTTCGGGAGTGCTAATGGAACCTCTCTTGCTATAAATATTTGTACCTTATACCTTGCATTTTTATGTAGCCAGCTCTTAAAGTGAAATTTCATGAGCAGTAAAAAGCAGCAGCAGATCGTACTGATTGGCTGCAAAATAGAGAAGTTCTCGAGTTTCTAGAGAGTTCTCTTTTTCTCTATTTTGCCAATCAGTACAATCTGCTGCTGCTGCTTTTCACTGCTCATGAAATTTTACCTTTAGACTAAAAGGTGCAAACATCGAAAAGTCAAAATTCTCGGGGCGGAGTCGTGTCTTCATTCTCGGACTGAATTTTAAATAAAGATACATAATTTTGATCATAAAAAGTAATAGAATACACTTTATTCATTGTTTTTTAGTAGAAAAATGGAAAGCGGAAAATAATTTCAAGAAAATCAATTTTCTTTTTCGCTAACAGTTAAAGCATGTAAAAACAGAGTCTGATGAACGCACGCACTCGTTGTATGCCTTACGCCTGCACGAAATATACACTGTTTTTCATCGGCTCTGTTTTCTATTATCTCCGAGCATACGCAGCATATATTATTTAGCTTTCTTGACTTGGAGCTTGGAAACGACTTTGCCCCGAACACAAGTTTTAGGTTTGGTCGCTTATAAAATAATAGAAATCAATAAAAATAAAAAACTGCACTGAATTTGTGTTCAGCATGCATTACTTTTTAGAATCACTTTTACTTTGAGATTCGGAGAGACAATAATAGTTAAGATACCTACGAGCTTTTTATAAGCTCGGTGCGTGCGAAGTGTGCGAGTATTTCCTCAAGCACAATCGCAAATACATCATGGTGGAAGTAATAAGGTGTGCTTATGCGCACGTTTCTTGCAATATCTAATCACAGAACGTGACAGAAATCCGCCATGTTTTTTTAATTTTGGTAGGAGATTCAAATTGTGTAATTATTTAGAATATGTTTAAATGTCGTTATGAAAGTAAAAAATGTAATTGTCACTTGAATCGCCATTAAATCTAATTATTTTTTAAAATTACAATAAAAAATTAAGAAATATAGAAAGAAGAAATGAATTACACGGCATGTTAATGGTGAAATAATTTTGATTCATACTGTTTGTTACATCTCGCACTAAAAGTTTGAAAAATGGTGTCACAAAATTGTTGCATATTAAGAAATGGATTATTTATCGCTTTTCGCTAATTTTGTCACTTCTTATTCTCTGAAAAGTAGATTGTAAAATTAATTAATATAAAATGACATACCATTACAGTTTGTGAAAATATTATTTATTAAATATTATTATTTTAATTAATTGTAACGTAAATCACATCATATTACAATGAAACGAATAAAGTTTAGAACATAAAATAAAGGTAACGAAACGAATGACAAGGACATATTACAAGAACTAAATTCACATGAATTAAATTGTAATATAAATGCTATCATGTTACAATGAAACGGATAACATTTCGAGCTTAAAACGAAAGTAACGAAACGATTAAAAAAGTAAAAATTTAACGCATATATAAAACGTTTACCCGTAAGTATCGAGAAACGGCAATCTGTAACATCACATATCACAGTTATAACGACTATTTTGCAACGCAAATAAATTTAAAATTTATAAACTTTTTTGTTTGTGAATATCTACAGTTTCTTATTTGTTTTTAATTTAGAGCTTTTTGCGGAAGTATTTTTGTTCAGTATCCTCATTCTTATGTATGTTCGCGTCCGTACTAAACAAGACACAACTTCACTAGGAATATCTTTTTCCATCTTTCGTTTTAATACTTTCTCAGTAACAGTTTTAAAAAACCAAGGGCCTTTCTGCAATGTTCCTGCTCCGTGAAATTTTTCAAATTCCACATTCATTACGTTGGCAACGTTCAGTAAAGAAGCTGAAGGAGTAATAAGTCGTCCTCTAGATATGTAGCTAATCCAATCATCCTCGGTGTTCGTGGACATTGCAGTACACGTCTCCAAAGATGGATATTTATTTCTAAAGGACCCCGCACTAATTATATAGGAAATTGGATTCCGGTAAAATCGCGTAATTTTTTAATATGTTGTGGCTCATGTGGCTCATAACCTACTGAACAAAAAATGTAATGGGCACAAAGCTAAATAATGGACAGTTTTTGAGCTACAGCCAGTCAAACATGAAAAATTATGGTCTGCGCGAGTACTATCCCTACTCTTGGCATAACTCAGGACCAACGACATGGACGTGGTAGGGGGCTGGTCCCATGTGTGTGTGTGTGTGTGTGTGTGTGTGTGTGTGTGTGTGTGTGTGTGT
>NW_020218874.1:0-5000 GCF_003070985.1 Temnothorax curvispinosus | reverse complement strand
ACATTAAGATACCTTGAGTCATTGGTTAAGAGATTTCAGAAGTGGTAACGTAATTTCTCACCTCCATAGGGAAAAATTATTACAATTTCCAACAAGCTATTGACACGTAATCTCACCCAATGTACAATGTTACTGTTTAAAAGCAATGATCACTAATTACGATTAGATATAAACTGTTGTAAAATGTTATAATTTTTCAATTGGAATGTTCGACATTACGTTATCTACTTTCATAAGACATAGGCACGTAATAGGTAGAAATAGGTAGATAAGGTAGACTGAGAAAACTGAGCGAGGTTCGCGATTTTTTGCCATAAATATAAAAAGAATGAAAAATAATGGAAAAGATTCAAGTGCTGAGAACCTGGCATAGGAAAAAATATGTAAGTATCCTTTCAAAAATGTCTGTTATCATAAATGGTAAGAATGACTTATTTAGTTATAAGCTCTCTGAATAATAAAAATAATTTCATATGAAGTTAATTCATTCAGCATAGAGCCATACTTTTGGCGAAAAATTTTATGTCTCAGAGCGCTATCTACTTTTGACACGAACTGTATGTAACATAAAATATGAAGTTTTTCATTAATTAAAAAAAATTATATGTTATAAACAAAATCATACAGAAATTACTGAGCAATCGATATACAGGGTGTCGCCGAAAAATCGCCTACTCCACTTCGGGAGGTGATTCGAGACCCAAAAACAAGCAAAAAAGTTCATACAAACATAGGTCCGGAAATGAGCCGTTTCCGAGTTATAGCCACTTTTATGTTCAAAAATCGTAATTTAGAATCCGCTTGGCATCCCTCTTTCTTAATTATTTCTTAAATTAAAAATTTTTATTTTTAATTATTTTTAATTTAAATATTTTTAATTTTTTTAATTTTAATTTTTTTATTTGTTTTCAATTTTTCAATATTTGTAAATACGATTACATTATTTTTAAAAGAAATCAGTTGTTTTCACGGCTATTCAAAATCAGTTGTTTTCACGGCTACTTGAAATCAGTTGTTTTCACGCTTATCCAAAATCAGTAAGTAAATCACGGCTTTTCAATAAGTTTCAAATTATTATTTAACAACACCTTACTTTTAGGTTGTATCTAATCTTTCCGTATTCATCAATGGATCGTTTAAGTTTTAATGAATTAGCTGATATGCATCTTATGTATGGTCTTACTCAAATAATGCTGCCGAGGCAAGAAGATTAGACATCCAGTCTTTTCCAAATCGAGATGTACCGGGAATAGCGTCTTTTCGAAATGTAGACAGAAACTTGAGAGAATTTGGTAATTGTAATTAAAAAAAATTGAAAATAAAAATTTATGATTTTTGAACATAAAAGTGGCTATAACTCGGAAACGGCTCATTTCCGGACCTATGTTTGTATGAACTTTTTTGCTTGTTTTTGGGTCCCAAATCACCTCTCGAAGTGGAGTAGGCGATTTTTCGGACACCCTGTACTTCTGCTATTCCGTGTTGTTATTGACTATACTATTTAATTTGTCATGAATACGTTTTATTTGAAAGAAAAATTATCTACTCTATACTATATATATATATATATATATATATATATATATATATATATATATATTACCAGATATAAATATTAAAATATTTTTATCCTCCAAAAATGTTCTCAGCGTTTAAGGGGCAGTCGAAGTAAGCTCCAATTGTATTTTTTTGTTTCACAATTGCACTTCTGAACGAAAATCGATGTCATATCTTATACAGATAATGTGATAGCTATTTCAAATATTACTCTCGTAATTTTTTATATATATTATATAATTTTTTATATATTGTGACGTGACAAGTCGCGTCTCCTTCCCGGACGGGCTCGGCCGAGGGGAATTCGGAGGTGCCTCCTCGTTAGAGCGAGAGGAGGGCGGTTGCGTATATTAATTGGTCTAATTAGATATTAAGTTTTGAAGGGATTGCCGGTGGTGACCGGACGCCATCTGTAACGGCCGGGGGCCGCAACGAGGAAGGGCAGAGGATTGAGGAGACGGCCAGGGGACATGGCGTGAAGTCGGATCGCCCGGACCTCCCCGCAAGTGCGTGAGCGTCGCCGGCCGGAATACACCACGCACTCGGTCGCAACAGCGGCATTATAACGATCCGGAAGACCCCGGGTCACCCCCCCGATAGAAATGCCAGTCGGACTAGGGTGCCGAGGAGCGGCCCAGGAAAAGGAACGGCCCTGGGGCCGTCACCCCGAGGGAATGCCGGTGGACGGGGCCGAGGCCCGGCCAGCCTGACCCCGAACGCCGACTCGATCATCGCGGCCCGGACAGCCGGTTGAATCGAAAAGCCCGCGCCGAATCGGAGGTGATTGCAGCGGCGCCGCCGGAAAAGGAGGCGCGCGAGAAGCTGAGGCGCCGACGAGAGCGCCCTGGAATTGGAGTGGCGCCCCCGGAAGGAGCGGCGCACGTGCGGCCCCGGCGCAGGAAGCGCTAGGATCGGCAATCCGGTCGAGCGACACGCTACAGCGCAGGCGCGGGGAACCGGCGCGATCCCGGCAGGCTATCGTTTCCGTCACTGTCGTGCCGGCTAGCGAGCCTAGAGGATCTCCCGGATTTCGAGCTGCCCGGACTACCGAAGGGACGACGCATTGTAAGGTCACCACTCTGGCGTCCCCGCGTTAAGAGAAGAGGGTTCGCTCGAAGCACCCTTACAAAAAAGTATTACTAGCTGGTTAGTAATAAATACTTATTTTGTGTATTAATAATACTAAAATTAAGTATTTATTAGTACTTGAATCACTGTGATCCAAGTATTGCATAGTATTTTATTACTGGTCAGTAATTTATTAAAGTAGTATTTAATACAGGACGAGTATTGAATACTTAGTATTAAATTTCTGATGAGAAAGCATTTAATACTAGGTGAAAAATACTTGTGTAATAAATACTTGTGTTGAATTACTGATGAGTATTTCAATGTTAGTACTGAAGTACTGAACCAAAAATTTCATGTGTAATAAATCACTGGCCAGTATTTTAATATTAATACTCAAGTACTGAACTAAATATTCCATGTGAAATTAATCACCGACCAGTACTACAATTTGTATAGAAACATTATAATGGGTAATTCCTGATAATATTAAGGAAAAGAGATAAAAGTAAGGCACAAATACATTTTATATGAAGGTGTGTACTAATTCGTCGTGATAAAAGTGTACAAGTTTTGAAATAGTACTGAGGATATCATTTTAATATTCAATTCAAAATTTTATTACTCTTTTTAAACTGAATTTGTTTCTTAAGATGATTTTTAAAAAATTATATATTTGCGCTTGTTATGACACATGTAAACTATATATAACACTTACATCAAATTAAGAAGTAGTCTACCACGTAAGGCAGTTGGCTCACGATCCAGAGGTCCCGAGTTCGATCCCACCAAGGTAAGTGTTTTTTAAATACGAGAAAATATTTATAATTATAGACTGCGTCTTAAGAAACAAATTTAGTTATAAAATAGTAATAAAATTTCGAAAAAAAATAATTTTTTTTTTATGCCGGGTAAATATCGGAAATCGAAATATTGGTGAGTAATTCAATACTAAGCACCAGTAGTTCTGTGTAGTATTAATCACTACCTATAATATTTATCACTACCAGTATTTTCCCAGTATTTCCCAAATAAATATTGACAGTATTAAATCACTGAGATTTTAAGTATTTAGTCAGTAATACTTTTCTGTAAGGGCATCGGCCCGTGGCACACGTTGATTACCGGAGTTACGCAGGATACCTGTGTACCGAGTTAGAGCGTGCGATACCTTGCGCTCGCCTTAAAGTAGAGTCGTGTAGAAAATGTGCCAGGGCCTTGCCGAGAGTGAGCTCTCTAATGCTTAGAGACCATTTGCGCCCTCCCCGCGAGCATCGCCACGGCCGACAGTCGCGTGGCGTGGAGATGTGTGAATCGAAGTAATCGTGTCGCGTTTATGTAGCGTTTCGTCGAATTGATGTAGGTAGTCGTATCGCGTTATTCGTGAGTAAGTAATCGTATCGCGTTATTCGTGATTGTGCCGCGTTTCATTGTGATAAAGTTTATTCGTAATCGTGTCGCGTTTTGGCCATATTTAAGCTCATCATCGTGTCGCGTCTTGGCCATATTAACGAGAGTGAGAATGAGAGTGAGGTCTTGCGTGGCGATAACGGGAGCGAGTTGTGCGGGTAACGGCGAGTGGTCATGTAATTTGAAGGGCACTCGCCCCCGTATTTGAGTAACGTATCCGGGCCCTCGAGGACGGCGAATATTGTGTTTGGCGGGACGGAAAGATCGACGGGATCGGCGCGGGGCCGCGGAATCTCCGTACTCGCGAGAGAATTCGGGATTCGCGTGGCAAGCCGCGGGATCGTCCGCGATACGTGTCCTTATTTCGTGTTCGGGGGCAATCGCCGGCCAGCGTGGTCGACTCGGCGAGATCGCCCATACTTTTTGCGTCGCGCGGAATCGAAGTGGCCCGGGTGTGCGTTGAAGGAGCTGCCGAAGGTGCGGCGAGCGGTTCGTCGGCCTCGTGGCGTAAGTTCATTGTGTTGAAGCCAGGTACCGCGATACCTGAATCGTCATTATTTCTGTTAAGCTTTCGTGTGTCCGTCTGCGTTTATCGGTTGCGTTGAGAACTTCGCGTGCGTTAGTCTACGGTGTTTCATAGTCGACATCACTGCGTGCACTTATTGCGTCTGCGGCATTCGTGCGTCCGCCTAGCCTACATTGTTGCGGTAATACGAGACTCAGATCGATTATACACCTTGATACTGCCTGACTAAATATATATTTTGTTATTATTATTTATTTTCTTGTGAGTGGGATTAATTGTGTGACGCCTCTCCCCGAATTCCCTGAAAGAGCCCTACGCCCGGAAGTATTGCCGGGAATATCGGGTTAGAGATTATAGTGTACGGTGGTGCAATCCGTTGCACCTGGCGCCCAACTTTGGTGTCGGAATTAGTTACGCGTGCCGCCAATCCTCGATAGCC
>NW_020218873.1:0-4250 GCF_003070985.1 Temnothorax curvispinosus | reverse complement strand
TGAGTTTGGCAATATTCGGGATGTGCGCTGACAGCTATGTGTCGCAATTCGGGCACGGCGACTTCCGCCTCACAACACATCCATTGTGGTGGCAAGGCCCATCGTGGCTAAAGTCCTCAGAAGCAAAATGGCCACGCACTCCTCCAACGCCGCCTAAATCCAAGCTCGTTGAAGCGTCGCAGGTATCAGTCAAAACGCACGTTGCTGTCGACACAATCTTTCATTGGGAACTCTACACGGAGATTTCAACATGGAACAGACTAGTACGCGTAACTGCATACTGCATGCGATTCATCGGACGTTGTCAACGACGTAACAACGCCATCGAACTACGTCTCTCAGGCGACGAAATCCGCAACGCGCAAATATTCTGGATTAACAATATTCAGCATGAACACTTCAGCAACGAGATCCAAGCGATCCGCGAAGGAAAACTTCTTCCTCGCAATTCACCCTTGCGGAATCTCACGCCATTCGTGGATGAAAAGGGTACCCTACGCGTGGGTGGACGCCTTGAACGAGCCAACTTGCCGTTCGAGGAAAAACATCCTGCCATTTTACCGAAGCATCGAGTAAGCACTCTCATCGTGGAAGACGCGCACTTGCGGTGCCTTTACGGAGGACCACAACTCACGATCAGTATACTTTGTCAAAGGTACTGGATCACCGGCCATCGACCGTTTGTAAGAAACATTATCAACAAATGTGTCCCATGCGTGCGAGAACGCGCCAAAGTACCAAGTCAACTCATGGGTAACTTACCAGCTGCGCGAAGCACGCAGTATCGTGCATTCCTGCACACTGGACTCGAGTATGCCGGACCATTTCTTGTAAAGACCAGTAAAGGCCGTGGACATAAGTCACACAAAGCGTACCTAGCTCTCTTCGTGTGTACATCCACCCGTGCCATCCATTTTGAACTCGTATCGCATTACTCATCAGACGCGTTCCTCGCAGCATACCGTCGCTTTATAGCTCGTCGCGGGTTACCATCTGATGTATACAGCGACAACGGGACCACCTTTCAAGGCGCCGAAAAGGAACTGCAAGCTGCATTTAAAAACGCAGTGAACGATCCAAACCTCGGAAACTTCATCGCAACCGACAGTACCAATTGGCACTTCATTCCTCCCGGTGCTCCGCACTTCGGGAGATTATGGGAAGCTGGCGTGAAATGCGCAAACATCATCTGAAACGAGTTCTTGGTGCCCACACGCTCACGTACGAGGAATTCAACACCCTCATTACTCAGGTGGAGGCGTGTTTGAACTTGCGGCCAATTGGGCCGAACCTAACGGACCCATGCGAGTTCGCAGCACTCACACCAGGACATTTCCTCGTAGGAGCTCCATTAATCAACGTACCAGAACCGTCGTCCCTTCACCTAAACGAAAATCGTCTCTTGAGGTGGAGATTGATACAGCAAATGCTCGAAAGCTTTTGGAAACGTTGGTCCACAGAGTACTTCCACTCGCTACAGGTCCGAACAAAATGGAAAAAACACAACAAAACATTGCCGTCGGAAACATAGTCCTCATCAGGAATAATCTAGCGCCTTCAAATAAGTGGATGCTCCGGAGAATCGTCGAAACTCATCCAGGGCAAGACTCACGTGTACGCGTCGTCACTGTCCGCACCGCAAAAACGCAGCTGAAAAGACCGATTACACAAATCTGCCTGCTCCCCGTCAATGCGGCTGATTCTGACGTGACGCCTACTTCTCCTCCCGACACTCCCATATCTTCGGACTCGCCTGATTTCCAAGACTGTGAACCCGTCGAGACGTCATCGACCACCACTGGTGACTCAGACACACAGGTATCATAAATCCCTATGAGGGGCGAAGTAAGGCTATGTTTCGCGGCGAAGTAAGACTCACACAAGTAGCACTAATTCTAATTAGTACGTACACTTCAAATGTAACTGTATTCGATGTAAAGTGAAAAGTGCCAAAGTGCTACGAACTCTCAACTAGACAAAACCATGAACAACTTCGTCGAACCGAGTCACCCCGCCAGTGTTCCACGGCGGGCGGCTCCTTGTAAATATTGTACATACTAGATTTAAGCCGTTTTATTTTTTCTCTCAATCACCAGTCGCTCCCAGCTACGACTACATGTACCAATCCGCACCGATTGCGGCGGGCGGCGTTACACGCCTACCTTTGCACCTAGAACAACAAATACTCGACCTGCCAGTCGAGGCGGGCGGAATGTTCACGCCACAGAGCGTTATTATCATTATTGTGCACGGGGTACCGCCGAGCGACACTACGGACACCTCTTCAGGTGCGAGAGTCACTCGGAAATTTTCGGTTTCCGTTCGGGAGTCTAGTCGGTTAGTCGAATACACACGGCGCTCCGAGAAGTATTGTCTTCGCAATCATCGACGACGCGCGTGGCTTTAACGCTATACCGGAACTCGATAATCGTGAATTTACGACTCGCGGTTGCATTAAGCGGTTTCAATGACTCTCGATCCTGAATCGTTATTATATCCTTGCCATCAGCGTGATTTGT
This sequence comes from Temnothorax curvispinosus, assembly GCF_003070985.1. NCBI lineage: Eukaryota > Metazoa > Arthropoda > Insecta > Hymenoptera > Formicidae > Temnothorax > Temnothorax curvispinosus. The sequence goes on along the minus strand of NW_020218873.1, from coordinate 1,731 downwards.
ACAGTGAATAAAAAATTGTTTTTCACACAAATTTCTCTCGTGTGTGCTATTCATTTCGTTGAGCGATTCAAACCCCCTTCGCCACGAGTTTCTCGTGCACAACCGATCAAACCATTTCGGTAATAATCTCAAGTGTGTTTCGCAAGCGAAGGCGTGCACACTACCGAAAATTTGTTAAAGGGTTTTCTTCTTTGGCCAAACCTCTATCCACGTTAACGGAGAGTAAAACCAAATTTATTTGGGATGAAATATGCCAACACGCCTTCGGGGAATTAAAACGGAAATTATCTTCCTCCCCGGTACTATCATTCCCAAAGGGGGAAGGGGAATTTATTTTAGACACCGACGCGTCGAATACAGGAATCGGGGCGGTTTTATCGCAAAAACAAGATGGAGTAAAAAAAGTTATCGCTTACTTCAGTCGCGTGCTTAATAAAGCAGAGAGGAATTATTGCGTGACTCGACGAGAGCTTCTGGCGATTGTTGATTCCCTTAAATCATTTCACCATTATCTTTCAGGACGAAAATTTTTGATCCGCACGGATCATGTTTCCTTGAGATGGCTGATGTTTTTCAGAGACCTGGAGAGGCAGCTAGCTCGATGGCTGGAGAGACTCTAACAATACGAATTCGAAATCATTTACCGCAAAGGGCTTTCTCATAACAATGCTGATGGATTATCCAGGCGGCAATGCGAGACGATGGGTTGTGAATGATGTACAAGAATTGAAAAGAAAAGCACAATTGAGACGAAAAATATTGTTGCTCGAATAGAGTTTGTAGGAGCAAATTTGGAAACTTGGCGAAAAGAACAAAGAGAAGACCCTAGTATTTCTGAAATCTATCGCGCCAAGGAAACGGGGAAACGCCCTCCTCGTTCAGAAATAGCTTCTGCAGACGTGTCCGCTCGAATCTATTGATCTTATCGGGACGCGCTAAGTTTAAAGAACGGGATCAATATAAAAGGTGGAAGGCCCCAAATTTGAAATCGAGTTTTCTGCAAATAGTGGTCCCTCGTAAACGAGTCAGAGGGATTTTGGAGCAGGCTCACGATTCTCCCTTTGGAGGGCATTTTGGAATCAATAAGACCCTTGATAAAATTAGGAAGCGATTCTTTTGGGCCACTTGCAAGCAGGATGTCGAAGACTAGTGCAGTTTATGTAAAATTTGTATCTCCAAAAAAGGCCCCTCAGGTAAAGAGAAAACCCTTTTGCTAATTTACAATATCGGAGCCCCGTTTGAAAGGATTCAGATGGACATCCTTGGTCCTTTTCCTACAACTTTGTCTGGGAAGAAATATCTTCTTGTCATTGTGGATTGTTTCACCAAGTGGGTGAAAGCCTTTCCCTTGAGGAATATAAGAGCGAAAGCGGTGGCGGAAGTTTTTGTAAAAAAGATTGTCTCCAGGCATGGTATTCCCTCTGAGGTCCATACGGATCAAGGAAGGAATTTTGAATCAAAACTTTTTGCAGAGTTAATGGACTCTTTGGAATTAAAAAAACGAGAACCACCGCCTTACATCCTCAATCGGACGGACAAGTTTGTAACGATGCGCCCCGAAACGCATCATTCCCGGCGAACATCAGCCGGATGCCGCCCGGCCGAACACCCGCCGGGCGAGACAAGGCACGGTGTGCCCTTTTTTAAACTTGCCATTTCGCGTATCAGTCCGCGAACGGACTTAGCACGGCAACCGACTCGGAGCGCCGAGCGGTGCCGAAAACGGCCGAG
>NW_020218872.1:406-1050 GCF_003070985.1 Temnothorax curvispinosus | reverse complement strand
AATAAACACCGTTATTATCTATTAAGAAATCGTCTTATGTTGATTTCGTATAATATATCCGGCATTAGTATCACACAATTTCAAATTTATTACACGTTTCCTTATAATTCCTTATTACAATATAATTTTCTTATAAATAATGTTACATATGGACGGGTAAAAGCCATAGTGGTGTAAGTCAAATTTTTGAAAATATTGTCTTGTATGCATAGATGCAATTTATATATTGTATAAATTTTGATCGCATATAAAGCTAAGTAGCGAAGCACCTCGCGAGGTAGAGGAGTGTTTCGCGAGGCAAGGGAAGCTTCCCTCGCGAGGCAAAGGAGCGTCTCGCGAGGTAGAGGAGTGTTTCGCGAAGCAAGAGAAGCATCTCGCGAGGCAAAGGAGCGCCTCGCGAGGTAGAGGAACGCCAAAGAGCCATAATTTTGATCGCATATAAAGCTAAGTCTAATCAACCGAATTTAAAAGAATTATATATGAAATAACTATTAACACTCCTCTACCTCGCGAGGTGCTCCGCTACTTAGCATACATAAAAATTATATATGAAATAGGAGTAGAAAACACTGAAAAATATAATAATATTAGAAATAGATAGATATCTCCAAATTTGCGGAAGTTAATATGTTCAGAGTATTCTA
>NW_020218872.1:0-306 GCF_003070985.1 Temnothorax curvispinosus | reverse complement strand
GTGTTTCGCGAGGCAAGGGAAGCACCTCGCGAGGTAGAGGAGCGCCAAAGAGCCATAATTTTGATCGCATATAAAGCTAAGTCTAATCAACCGAATTTAAAAGAATTATATATGAAATAACTATTAACACTCCTCTACCTCGCGAGGTGCTCCGCTACTTAGCATACATAAAAATTATATATGAAATAGGGGTAGAAAACACTGAAAAATATAATAAAATTAGAAATAGATAGATATCTCCAAATTTGCGGAAGTTAATATGTTCAGAGTATTCTAAAATGTCGAAATATTGCATTAAAATCGCAT
>NW_020218871.1:0-13052 GCF_003070985.1 Temnothorax curvispinosus | reverse complement strand
GGAGCTTGAGTAGAATAAAAAAAGTACATAAACTTTCGTTGTATTCGCTATGATTTATAGTAAATACAGGTGTGTTGTAGGTTTTACATTTGCAAAATAAACATGATCAACCTTCTTCTGAACACTCTTCTAGAGACCCATTAGACTATTTATGCTGAATATGTAATGTTGTGATTTGTGAGCCAATTGTGTTTACCGCGTCCGTACTGTGTCCATATATCTGTTGTCGTCATGTCTCTATGCTTTATTTAAAAGACTACTGTGTTCAGTCAGACTATGTATCTACAACAATACTAAAAGAAAGAGTGAAGACAACCAAGTGCTTTACATAGAAAATTGTATAGTGAGATCACAGATAGAAAATGTTTAGTAAAGCGGGGAACACAGATTTTTGTATAACGCATAATGCGTAAGCATAAGCAAATTGATTGGTCTTTCCTTATGCACATGTGTACGGACCAATCAATTTTCTTATGCTTACGCATTATGCGTTATGCAGAAGTGTGTGCTCCCCGCTTTAATATGAGGAATATCGCGATATGCATTATCTTTTATGAGTTTTGTGGTGGCAATGCTGCCACAGCTGAGAGAGAATATTCAGATGCGATTTCCGCGGCGAAAAGATCCTAATAGACGAATGTTTGAAGCCTGAAAAACAGCGTTGAGCGTCGTCACGTGACATCACTATGATGCCAGCGTCAAGAAAGAGAAGTTGGATTTTTCCAACTTGAAGCGTCAAAGCCAAAGCAGCGCGAAGACGCCGAAATTTTGATGCTGTTTTCCTTTTCATGAATTTCAATTGACGCCGGCGTCAATTGTAATCATGCGACCTTCTTGCCGCTGAAAATGAGCGTCGAGCGTCAGCATGAAAAGGTACCTTTAGGAGGAAGCCATCGAAGGATAGGAGAGACAGGTGTACTTCAACTACACCATTATGTTGATCGTCTAAGGCATAATGTAGACATGTGGATCGAGAAAATTATGCTTGCGCGAGGAAGAAAAGCATTTTGAACACTTAGGGCCGGTATCACAGTCTCCGATTAACGTGATCCTCCGATTAAACTCACTCTTCGTCTCTTTCTAGGGGGACAGTTAGAAAGAGATGCAGAATGAATTTAATCGGAGGATCACGTTAATCGGAGACTGTGATACCGGCCCTTATTCTAGTAAACGCAAAACATTGTAATCGGTCTTCAACAATGTATTGTATGTTTAGTTTGCAGATATAAAATACTATATGTATGAAGTGCTACACTTACTGAACCATAGCGAATACAACAAAAGTTTATATACATTTTTTTATTCTACTTAAGCTCATCTTTCACCTCCTAGTTGGAGGTGACCTCATCTTTCCATTCACCCTGTATATATACAGGGTGTTGAAAAAAGGTGTTACCAAATTTTAAGAGTATGTAGTACTCGTGAAAAGTCTTAATAAGTATTACTCCAAAAACCATTTATTTCCGAGTTATAAAGTATTCGATGTATTCTCCATTCGTTTTACGATTAAGCATTGTATAACGTAGAGACCCTGTAATCAGAGACTGGTCATCAGGCGATTTTTTCAAAATCCTGCAAGAGAGAAGGTTATAAGAGAGAAAGAGAAAGCGATATACATTCATAGAGATCCTTTAAATTTATATTGTTTTCTTGTTCTCTCTCTTATATCTCTTTCTTTCTCTTGTTTTTTGAAGAAAAATGGCGGACCAATCAAAAGTAGCCCCTTTATGGCCAGTCTCTGATTAGAGGGTCTCTAGTATAACGTATTTACACGCGACCCGTCCTTCACGAGCTTCTAAGGTTGACGAATAATGAACATCATCAAACTTTTGGAAAATATTCCTCTTCTACGTAGACAACAACCGTGGTTCATGCACGATGGTGCTCCTGCGAATTTTCTCATGATTGTTAGGCAACATTTAAGCAATTGTTTTCAGGAAAAGTGGATAGGAAGTGACGGTCTAGTTGTATGGCCATTTCGTTCATGGGATTTAAGGGGATGCTGGAGCCGTCTGTTTTACCGGCATTTTTTGTCGGCACGTAGCGTCGTATTAATTTGACAGAATTAAAAATCCTTCTCCAGAATTGCAGTAAATACATTAATGATTCGGGGGAACTCCGATTTTATATAGAAAACGAGAAAAAATTACGGAAGTACAGATTTCCTTATCCTACTTTTATCCCAATATGGCGTCTCGAGTTGCGGCGAGCTGTCAGCTCGTCACAAGATGTATTTCATATAAGAGATATACCATTGGTACGAACGCGAAAACAAGTTCCCCCGAATTGCACAACAAGAAAAACATCGATAAACTCTCCAAATCAAGATTTGGAAGCATAATATAAAAGTATAATGTCGATGTGCATCGTGCGTATGTGTGCGTGCAATGTAGCGTCGTGCTATCCTTGTCTATATCTTTGTCTGTACAAGGACAGATATAGTCGGTGAGCACTTCTTTATCGACGCTGATCGAGTTCGGCTACAGCTCCAGCATCCCCTTAAATTCGTTCAACTTTTATTTATGGGAGGGACATTTGAAGAGCATAGTGTACACATTGGTTGACACATCGGATAAACTGATACAAAAAATAGAAAACTTTTGTTAATACGAAATAAACCTGAAGTTTTTGAACATGTTCGATCTTTAATGAGAAAGTATACCGAATTGTGTATAGAAATGAATGGAGGGCACATCGAACATCTGCTGTAGAAAATGCTTTAAATTCTTTATAACTCGGAAATAAGTGGTTTTTGAGAATGGTTTTTTAAAGACTTCTTGGTTTATGAGTACTACATACTTCTAAAATTTGGTATCACCTTTTTTCAACACCCTGTATAATGTATGTTTTGTATAAGTATACCGGATAAACTGTTTAATATGATGCAAAAATGTTTAAAAAAAAATACGTTGTATTAAAAAATTTTTTAGGTTAAGACTGAAGTAGAATGTAAAATATGTGTAGAATGTAAAACGTAATGTTTGTTTGATCCTAGATGAAATTTAAAGTCAGGTTAGGGCTATTTTGATATTTTTTCAACATGAATTTTTATTTATTACTATAAATTCTTGTAGTTGATATTGAGATGTTTTGAGAATGGTGTAATTAATTTTTTTTTGTTAACTCTTCGTGGTCATACTTATCTACAATTTCATAACAGTCATAACAGTCAAAACGACCCCAGCAACTTAAAAATCGGTTGCCGCATTTTCAGTATTTCATTATTTTGACTTGAAAAAAATTACTTAACCCTCTTGAAATGTTGTAAAACCTGCCGCAATAATAATTTTGTTAATTACTTAATATTAACATATTAAAAAAAATCACAAAAGTTAAGGGGATCCTATAGTGGCAGTAATTACCGACATTTAATTAAAACAAAACCACTTTTAATTGGCTTTACGGAATTGCAAAAATTTGGTCTAGAATTAAAGTACGCACAAAAATGTAGAGGGCTAGATCGGTTTTAACTTCCAAAACGAAAAAAAAATTAAAAATTTGGGCACATAGAGCTGTCACTGACGACAATATTTGGTTATACAAAAATTCTGCAGTTTATATATACAAAATGAGAATCTAGGGAAAACATTGAAGAACAATATCGTGCAATTACAACTACGATAGAAGTGTAGAAAAAAAGTGTCATTGTTTTAACTTTTATACATGCAAAATATACATGCGGAATGACAAGAAGAGCAGTATGGCGTGTAGCGAGAGATGGCGCAGCAATCGAAACAAGGACAGATGCCTCTTGTTAGACAAGGGCAGATATAGGCCGGTAATATAGAAAATGATAGAAAACGAATTAGAACGGAATTAAAAATGTTCGACATTATTGACATCGAGGAAGTTCGGCCTTCGCTATAGGATCCCCTTAAGGTACATGAAAAATGACTTTTTTTAAATGTCAATTTTTGGTAGATGCACCACAAGGTCTGTTTCAAAGTTTGGAGTTAGTGTAATTCTGCTTTGAAAAATTTTTGGGGTTATGCTGACCCCTATAGTGACCAGGAACTTTTTGAGTTATAAGCCATAGAAGTTATGACACCGTCGACATTAGTGTTACTTAAGCTGTACGATATGGAGGTTGTATAATTGAATTTATCTCTTGTGCGCGCACACATACACAACATACATACACATACATATACATATGTAGGAAAAGAGTGGGTCATGTTGAGATACTGCTAGTTGGAGGAAAAGGGGGTTTTTTAGGTTGGCTGCACTGTCATTATTGCATGCCTTGTTTATCCAGGAGGTAACATAATCTTAGTTTTTACAGTCAGATTGCATTGTTTTGTTGTGAACGAAAGATAAGTGTTTTTGAATATTAAATGTAAATTTTAATTTGCTAAGGTAAACTGAGTTAATTAATTTATTATGATTGTAGAAATTTTAGATTTATTACTGAATAATAGCCTATATATAGGGTGTTTCATTTTAATCGCCCCAAGCAAATATCTTGAAAAATATGAAAGATACGGAAAAACGTTTCAGACAAAAGTTGTTTGGTTCGAAGGGGGACATAAGATGGTGTCATTGGTTTGACCTTGAGTGAACGTGTCGAGGTCATATGGAGTTTAACTTTGTTTTTTTAAATGGAACTCCCTATTTTTCATTGCATATTCTTGTCCCAGTCAGAAATGTAACCTTGATTCAAGGTTAATTCAACGTTGATATGGTTGACAGCTGGTTGAGTCGATAAGAAAGTCGATATTCCTGCAATATCGATCATGTCCAGTGTTGATTCAAGGTTGATTCAACGTCAAAGCGATTAATAGCGCTGTTTTGAGTGCGCACTTATAAAATTCGATCAATTTAGATTTTAATCCTAAAAAATATTACAACATTGTTTATGTAAATTGTACAAAATAATTTTATGGACGTTTAAGAAATGGCGTACCAAGTCGAAATTTTTCTCCTATTTTCGACCTCAATGTTCAATATAACACCTACTTTCGACCAAAATATTCGACCTAACACCTACTTTGATACTATAAGCAGTCACATCACCCTATTTTGAACCTCTTCAACCTCTGGCTCCTATTTAGAATCTGACAATTCTGTTTGAAAAGAAATCATGCTCCTACTTTAATGTTCCTAACGTTTTCTTAATTTATTTATTGCATTTAGTTTATTTTTATTATTATAGGTTTATTATATTTTCGATTAAATATTATATATGATTTATTAAACGTTTATAATAACGTTTATAATAAATGTTTATAATAACAGTTCTCTCTATTTATTAATTTAATCAAAAATAGTATAAACAAAATTAAAAGGAATTTTATTAGGTTAATAATAATAGTTTCATTATTGATAACTAAAAAAAATTATTTTATATATAACGTATAAATAATTATTTATATAAAATTGTATTTTTCTATATTATTTTTTCCTTCTTTCTCTCTTTTTTTTTTTATTTATTAAAATAATTCAAAATAAAATTAAAAGAATGTGTGTATGTATGAGTACGCATGCGTATATGTGCAACTAAAGGTAGGAAATTTTAAATATATACAAAACTATTACAAAACATCTTTCTTTTTGTTATTACTTCTTATAATTACTTATCTTCATATATTTACATATTACTAAATTTACGATAATTGAATATGGACTGGTATTTATTTATTCAAGCTCTTGCCCAATCAGCAGACAATGTTTTTTAAATGTGTTTTTAATATTAATTTTTTATTAATTATACATTTGTACAATTCATTGTAAAAATAATAATTATTTAATGTTTATTAAATATTTATTTCACATTGATTATTTATTTGAAGTAATAATTTAGAAAAAATATTTATTAAACGTTTATTTAACGTTTATTTAATATTTGTTTTACATTAGTAAGTTATTTGCAATAAGTTAAAAAAACATTTATTTAACATTTATTCGACATTATTTTAATATTTATTTTACATTAATTATTTATTTGCCATAATGAATTGAAAAAACATTTATTTAACATTTATTCGACAGTAATGTAAAATAAATATTACATTACTGTCGAATAAATGTTAAATAAATGTTTTTTCAATTCATTATGTTTTTTCAATTATTTATTTGCAATAATGATTTAAAGAAACATTTATTTAACATTTATTTAATATTAATTTAATATTTACTTCAGATATTGCGCTTAAATTCCTTCACGTTTTGCAAACGCCCGATCGTTTCATTCAGATGTAGATGGCGCGACGCGTGAGTCGCCACTTTCAAAGCGCCCCCACTCCTTCCTCGCTCGGCTCGCTCTCGTTCAGTCAGTTCAGTGTCATGGCCGCTCTTGCTGCGTTTCTTCGGACGAGACGAGTACGTTTTCCTTCTTTCGTAACTGATTGAGCTAAGCGGCACATATTCTGGAGACCAACCGAGCGAGATTCGACTTCCCAAGGAGAGCTCACCGCCAGGAAAAAGAGAGCTGCGGCAGCTCGCGCCCGAGAGGGAGAATTGAGGCGAGAAGTCCGATCCAGCGAGCAGGACCCTTCCGATATTCTCATTTGGGACGCCATATTGGAAGATCGACATTGTTCGTAGTAGTACAAAGAGCTCTGCAAGGTTAATCTCGTCTTGAGATCTTGGAATTGCTCTTATTCTTGTTACTCTGGTTTATATTTTGGCCCTAGAATTTATCTCGTAGACAAATGCAGAGGCCCCCCTCTCTTTTCTTCTCTTTTCTTTTCTTACTTTGATTTCAATCGGTAATCCAGACTCCTTAATTCCGTATTATTAATATTATTTGTTAAATGGCATTTGTGATATGCGATTAGTTATTTGGTATTAAGGTATTAATTTTAAGTTTTATTAGTATTAAGATATTTTATTTTAAGATACTCACAATCAGAATCAAGACATTTTTCAATTTTAATTTTAATTTTGTTGAAACTAAATTTTAATTTTAATTTTTATTAAGATACAATACATATATTAATTGTTTTAAATGGTTAAAAAAAAATTTTTTTTTCGTTATGATATAATATGAGTTTAATTTAGATAGTATGCAAGAGTACATGAACAAGTAGATAAAAAAGTGTAAACAAATAAATATATGTTCCTTTGTACCTTAGAAACAAACGTGTGCGATCTCTTAGATTTTTTGTGACTCTTCCCCCTATATGCTATTTACCACATTATCATATTAACATGCTCTATGTCATGTATATTATCGGTGACTTGCAGTGGAGTTTTTATTTAAGTTGTGTTTCATATGGTTAATAAAAAAAAAATTTATTATATAAATTTTATAACATTATTAATTGTGATACATGTATGTCTATATGTATCTGATTAATTAAAATTGTGATTAATTAAAATTAAAATTAACAATGTTATAAAATATTTTGCGGTAATATTTTTTTAATATTAAAAATCTTAGATTCTAAATAATAAATCTAGATAAATATTGCATTTAACAGAGCAACGAGATACGACAACATAAGTCAAAGTCACAACCGTATCTCGTTGCTAAATTTACCAAAACCTATACTATATGAATTATCGATGATGTACGTGATATGGAACATGTTTCATTACGATTTAAAAAGTAGTAAAAATTAATACATTGATAATAAAATGTACTACAATAAATGTTTTCTCCAATAGTCCTAATAAAGTATTCTTTTGAATTCAATAAATATTTTATTAGGTTCAGAAAATTTGTTTCAATTGGATGAATATTTTTTTCATTCGAAAAATATTAACTGAATTAAAAAAATACTTTATAAGGACTACTGGAGAAAACATTAATTAAAATTTAGTACATTTTTCTATCAGTGTAGGATCTAGAGGGTTTTAGGAGGTTTAGGAGAGTTTTACCGATAACTCCTCTTTTAAACCTCAAAATGGGAAACAGTCCGTTTTCTGCCGTTTTCAGGCACAAAGTAGGAGCTAAGTACAATACAATTAGAACCTATCAAAATCCTTTAGAATCCTGAGATGTGAAAAATAAGAGGTCGAAAGAAGGAGTAAAATTTCGACTCGGGATTGCGCGATCAATCACATATGTATAAATAATATATATAAATTTTATATTTAGGACCTATCCAGACAAACACTGCATATATAAAAAAATATAAAATATATAATACTAGACACCACAGACGCGCGCGCTTCGCGCGCGCCATTTAGCTTTAACATTATAATAATCGCGACACGACGCGGGACGATTAACCTCGCGACACGACGCGAGCTGTCACATCATGACACACACGACGCACTATACACGCACGAAACTCGCCACACTCCGCGATGACAGTCCCTCACGGGATGAAGCAAGCTACGCGGCGCGGCAATCAATCGAGATAGCCAATCGGCATCGCAGAAAAGGAGGCTTCAATTTTACGATACAAACGAAATTCACTCAGGTAACACGCCTTTTTTATAAATGGATACTATATTTCAATCGAATTTCAACCTTCGACGTTGAAACGACGTTGAAACGATAAGTTGAATAGTCGGTGATATTTTATACGCTTTCGACGTCGAATCGACCAGAATTACGACGTTGATTCGACATTCGGTTTTCGACATTGATTCAACGTCGAATCAACTAATCATTTCCGACTGGGGTAGCTTACCTAAAGAGCTTTTTAAAACTCTATATTTGAGTATTTTTTCATAAAGTTTTCATTTCGAGTTACAAGGTTTGAAAGTTACAATCCCGTCGGCATTAGCATACCCAAGGTGTACCGGCCAATGAAGACAAGACCCAACATTGATCCGGCCAGTGAAGGCAAGACCCAAGATTTGATCCGACCAGCGAAGGCAAGACCCAAGATTTGATTCGGTTAGTGAAGGCAAGACCCAACATTGATCCGGCCAGTGAAGGCAAGACCGATTGACTCACAAGTAGGGTCACATCAAAGTCACATTGTGTATTTTTGGTTTACAGCAAATGCTCAAATGTACTACCATTCTGTTGGATACATAATTGCAACCCAATAAATTTCAAGCCTTGTAACTCGAAAAGTACTTGATGAAAAAATACTCAAATATAAGGTTTTGAAAAGTTCTTTAGGTAAGCTACAAGAATATGCAATGAAAAATAGGGAGTTCCATTTAAAAAAACAAAGTTAAACTCCATATGACCTCGACACGTTCACCCCTTATGTCCCCCTTCGAACCAAACAACTTTTGTCTGAAACGTTTTTCCGTATCTTTTATATTTTTCGAGATATTTGCCTGGGGCGATTAAAATAAAACACCCGGTAGTTGTGTTTGATTTCCACAGTTCGTATTTTTGCACAGTAATCAATTTAGTTCGGTTTAGCTTTCTTGTTAGCTTTGAAAATTGCTGTTGGGGCACTTTGAGACAAATAACTATGGAACAGGTTGAGACATAAAACTTTTTGGAGTAAGATGAGACACTTTTAAAGATAACTGTATTTTAAAAGGTTGTTTCTTGTTTTAGATCTGTTGCATGTTGAAAATAATCAGATAACGGAAAAAACGTTAAGTAAAAGGTAATTTTGATGCCGACACAAAGTTTTTTTATTCTAATATTTTTTTATGTTCTAATATTCTATCTAATATATATTCACAAAAAAATTATAACACAAATTATTATTGATGTGTCTCATTGTGCTTCACATTGTTTTAATCTCCTCTACTGGATGTTTCAACCTGCACTATTAATGGGGCAGGTTGAGACACTTTAAAAACTGATTTCTTTTTATTATTTAAGAAGTAAAGCACGCTAAACCAATAAACTTATTAAAATTTCAAAATTTAAGTAAATTTGTGTTGGAAATCACTTAAAAAAAATTTTAGCATAAATATTTAAAGAAATACAGCAAGTTAAATTTAGGTGTCTCAACGTGCCCCATTTCCCCCAAAACTTTATGTAAAACATTTTTTCAGTTTTCTTACCATGTTAACGATACGCTTAAAAACATAATAGTTGATATTTTAAAGGCGGTGTTTTCTTCTCTTAATGTATGTAAAAAATACTGCCTTTTATTTTTTATTACCTGTGCTATACATATTCAAAGTTTATCATTTGCGTTGTATTTTTTTGTTAAGAAATTTTTAACAAAAAAGAATCTAACCATATTATTTTTAAAACAACTAGACACTACAGACGCGCGCGCTTCGCGCGCGCTATTTAGCTTTAACATTATGCTATTATATAATAATCGCGACACGACGCGGGACGATTAACCTCGCGACACGACGCGAGCTGTCACATCATGGGTGCGTTCCTTTTGGGCGCTCACGCGCTGTAAGCATCGCTCTATCTTCGTTTGATATTCGATGTGCAACGAAGATAGAATGATGCTTACAGCGCGTGAGCGCCCAAAAGAAACGCAGCCCATGACACACACGACGCACTACACGCACGAAACTCGCCACACTCCGCGATGACAGTCCCTCACGGGATGAAGCAAGCTACGCGGCGCGGCAATCAATCGAAATAGCCAATCGGCATCGCGGAAAAGGAGGCTTCAATTTTACGATACAAACGAAATTCACTCAGGTAACACGCCTTTTTAAAAAGTGGATTTCAATATTAACTGCAAAAATTTTTAATGATAAATAGAAATTTTTGTTAAAAAATTTTATAATAACTTTTATGTACAAAATTTTGTAATATAACGTAAATATATAAATATTATGATTAAATTTGTTTCTGTGTATGTGACATAAAGAAAGTTCGTAATTGCAATCAAGGGAACATTTACAATTTGCATTGTGCATTTTTATATATATTGTAAAAATTTTTTGGATATTTATTTGTTTTGCTTGTATCAATTACTTTTTATCTTATTATTTTATACATAAAAATATTAATACATACAAAGTTGGAGAACAAATAACGCGAAATTTGTAATTTCTAGTGCTGTAAAAAATGTGTTGTACGTGTTATATTTTTCTTTTAAAAAATATCTGAAATTTTTATTTGAATTTTTTTTTATATTAAGAGACTATTGAAATATTTATAGTGATATATTAAAATAGTTTATCCTGTATATATATTTGTTGTACTAAATGATAAACAGAATAAAGATCAAAGCAGTTTTTAATACTCAAATTATCGGTATGCAGTATTCTTTAATTAAAAATAGTATAGTTGAAATAGCGGATATTTCGGCTTTGCTTCGAACCATTTTCAGCAAGACAGTGTAACTTAAAAAAATTCACGTTCTCAGACAGTAAGAGATGAGCACTTCCAGATTGATAGATTTTTTGTTATGTCTGATTATATTGATCAGTGACAGATTATATTGACCAAGTTTGATTTAAGTTTTTTTATTAAGCATTCAAAAAAATCTTAAAAAAAATAAAAAAAGGAACAGTTTCGTGTTTGGAGAATAGTCATTGAATTTTATACACGATAAATTCTGATTTTTCCTAGATTATTTTAATTTATTTGTGTTTTAACTATTTTACAAAAAGTCATGTGTTCCAACATTGATGTCAGTGAGTTCTAAAAGAATATACTGTTTATTATTATTTAAAAGTTTGTTAGCTATTAATAGTAAATTATACAACAATTGCTAAGGATTGATTGCCGTATTATTTATGATGACCTCCAGACTATTCCTAAATGTCTCCTGTTGTTATAATGACCATAACATAAACTAAAAAAATAATAATTTAGTTTATTGATAAATATAATAATTGAATAAATCTTCTGTTAAAGAAGTAAGAACTTGTATCGATATTGTAGCAATTGTTTAGTTTTATGCGCCTTCCGAGTCTTCCTTCGACTGATTCAATACTGACCCTGTTCAGATACTATATCGATCGTTTTATTAATCATATATGAAACATTTTCTCAGTGTATATACGATGGTTTATCGATTTGATCCTCATAAGAAACAGCAAACGCTTTGGTGGGGACTAACTGCAAAGCTTTACATTTGATCGAAAACACGAATTTTGATGATAACACGCTACGAAGTTGTTCGAGCCAAAAAAGAGGTCTGAGTAGGGGAGAAACAGGGGTGGAAACATCAATCGAACATTTGGGTGGCTACTCTCCGTGGAACTAGCACAAGTGAATTATTGATAAAATTGTATATTTGTAGTATTATTAGAAATATTGTATATAATAATAATAATTAGGAATTATATTAATGATCAAATCTGCTGAATTTTAGTGATCTCGGTTTTTTATATTACATGCAATTGTTATAAAATTTATAAATAAATTAAACGTGTTACATACAGATCATTGTACAAAAAGCAAATTTTAATTAATAATTAAATTGTAATAATTAATTTTTTTTATTAATTTTATAAATTAATGTTTTAATATATAATTAATTATATTACTATAGATGACAATTAGAACATTGAATCAAAATTAAAATCTTATTGCGGGTGACACTATAAATTGGTTACTACTTGGTTTTTCTATACGCGAAATTCATTCTCACTTGAAAAGTGCTACTTCGTCACTGGAGCAGAGTGTGGGAGACGATGCGCGACCCGAAGCGCGGGTAGCTCGGGATAATCGCTGAGGCAGGCGCACCGCTGGCTTGCGTCCAAGTAGTAGTGCCTCTGTCGGCACCAACGAACAGTATAGTGGCAGAGACTGTACCATCACCTCCACTATTATCAAAAGCAATCGACAGCAGTAGGTAGTAGTAGAAATAGTTGGTTGAACAATTCCGGAGTTTCTCGGTTGCACGGCTTCTCGTCTTTTGTCGTCTACCTGATAATTGTGCGATATTATTAACGACGACGCGATTTTATTTCTGTTAGCCAACTGAAAGTTGGTTGTTTATTGTGTTTTATATAGATTTCCCTCGTTCTCTTGCTGAACGTTTCTTGCGTTTAAGCGTTCGAAATGATACGAGATATCCAAGAGGTAACAACGTCGTGCACCCTTGCATTCGTACCCTAACGCGCGCGATTGTGCCATAGCGCTGAATCGATAAGCGCGCAGGGTGTCGATTGCAGCGCTTGGTGGAAAAAGTGTTGGTTAGTGCTAGTGCTATCATCGTTATTATCATTATTATTTTCATTATCGTTGTTGTCATTGCTGTCATTGTTGTCACCGTCGTCACCGTCGTCACCGTCGTCACCGTCGTCACCGTCGT
>NW_020218870.1:0-8228 GCF_003070985.1 Temnothorax curvispinosus | reverse complement strand
TGTTTCCTTCACCGCCATAGCCCACGATCCATACTGGTCGTGTACATTTTTTGGTCCTTCGAGCCGGATTCACGGCAATCAGTTAATATAAAGATTTAAAGTGAAAGTAATAAATATTGGAATACAGTCATATGGTGTGAAGGAAGGCACGAAGTAACATAGAAACAAAACTTTGTACAGTGCAGTTTGCAAAATCGTTTTCTTTTCTCGTGAATTTTTCATACGATTATAATCATGAGGATTGAACATATAATTAGTAAGATAGAGCAGCTTCTAGGGCTCAGTAAATCAATAACTGATTCTTATAATAACTTGGTAAGGATTGGCTTGACTAACATCACCAATCAACGTATTCACAATCGGCTGTCAGACCTCAAAGAGGATTGGAATCAGTTCTCTCTAATTCATGATGCTATTTCGATTTCAATTCCTGAACTTTTAATTGAAGAACAAGTAGAAGTTCATAATCATTCGTATTTTGATGAAAATGTATATAATGCCACTAAAGAGGGTTATCTTGAAGCGCTTGGAAAATTTATTTCCCTGCTTGATTTGGATCGGGCTTCGGTGACTGGGTCATCATCTACACAAACGATCTCTCTTCCTAGTACCAGTACACATTTCTTTCCACATACAAGGCTACCTAAAATTGTTATTCCTCCATTCAATGGAGAACCAGAAAAATGGCTTCCTTTCAAAGGACTTTTTGTTTCAGTAGTGATTGATAATTCTCATATACCAGATATTGAAAAATTGCAATATTTAAAAACCCTCTTAAAGGGTTCAGCTTTTCAATTAGTACAGCATACTGCGTTGACGGCGGACAATTTTAAGAAAACTTGGGATTCACTTACAGCATTTTACGAGAACACTCGGTTACATGTTAACACTACATTACAATCCTTAATGAATCTTAAACGTATGACGAAGGAATCCGCTAAAGAGCTTGAGTTTTTATATTCTAACATAACACAACTATATCGTACTTTTGAAACTTTAGAGCGTCCAGTCAGTACGTGGGACGATTTCTTAGTCTTCATATGTTCACAAAAATTAGATTCAGAAACTGCTAAATTATGGGAATCTAAATTAGGCTCGTCTAAAACTCCTCCTTTGTGGACTCAATTCAAAGATTTTTTATTTGAGCGTATGTCGTCCTTACAATCTTATGAACGGTCTCAAAATGTTAAAATTCTGCAACCAACGAAACAATCGACAGCGAAAGTAAATCATCAAGGAAAGTCGAACTATGATTCTTCCAATCAACAAACCAATTGTGTTATATGCACGGAAGGGCATTTTATGTCATCGTGCCCTCAATACAATCAAAAACCTATACAACAAAAATTAGCTATTATAAAAAAATACCAACTTTGCTATAATTGCTTAGGCACACATCGTGTTTCATCTTGTCGAATAACTAGACGTTGTCAGAAGTGTGGACGTAAACACCACACTACTATTCATGAAACTAGAGAATCTACATTGAGTGAAAAGGAAAATTCTAGTAGTAATGCAGAATCTCTTTTAAGCTCACCTTAACTGAACCAGAATTATAATCACGATTAATAACGAATTTTTGAATTTAGTTAAAGGATTTTGGGAAATTAGAGAAATGTCAACTTTTAATAAGCCATTATCTGCTAACGAACAAGATTGCGAAAATCATTTATAGCTACGCATTCGAGAGACGCGAACGTGAGATACGTAGTAAAACTTCATTTTAAGGAATCGACGGAAAAACTCGGTAATTCTAAATCAAAAGCAATTCGGTTAGCAACGAATTTATTCAATAGACTTTCAAACAATCCAATTTACGTTAAATTATACTCGGGTTTCATTCAAGAGTACGAAGATTTAAACCATATGCAAAGAATTCCAAATAATCAAAACGAACCACAAAGGGTTTATTATTTACCGCATCACGGAGTTTATCGCGAACAAAGCTTAAGTACCAAATTAAGAGTTGTTTTTAATGCCTCCAGCAAAACAACTTCGGGATATTCATTAAATCAATTACTTCACTCAGGAGTAAAATTGAAAAGTAACTTATTTAATGTTCTCATTTGGTTTAGATTGTTCAAGTACGTTTTCTTTGCTGATATCGAAAAAATGTATAGACAAATACGCGTTCATCCTGATGATTGGGATGTACAAAGAATTATTTGGATATACTATTTAGGTCGACTCATTATTTTCATTTTGCTTACGGTTACTTATGGTTTAAATTGCGCTCCTTTTCTAGCCTTGCGCGCTCTCAAACAGTTAATCATTGATGAGGGAGCTAAATTTCCTTTAGCTATCCCTACCATGGAAAATGGAACATATATTGATGATTTTTTCGGAGGCAAAGATACTCTAGAGAAAGCTTGTAAAGTAGCAGACCAGGTAAATAGGCTCTGCATGGCGGGCGGTTTCACATTGAAAAAGTGGATTAATAACGATCCTTACGTTCTTAAATTTATTCCTAAACAGAATCGAATTAGTGCGTCAACTATTCAAATTGATGATTCCTCAATTGTTCATGCTCTCGGATTAGCATGGCATCCATCCACGGATCAATTTAATTTCACTTTACGTTTAGATGAACCGAAGACTATCTATAAACGAACTATCTTGTCAACTATCTCCAAACTGTTTGATCCGCTTGGATTCATATCTCCTATTACCATTACTGGTAAAATTCTAATACAAGAATTGTGGTCTAGTGGACTGGGGTGGGATGATTCACTCCCTCCTGTACTTATAGATAAATGGTCAGATTTTATAAAAAGGCTGCAAGATGCTTCAAACTTTACTTTTCCAAGATGGATCGGTTTTAATTCGATTGACTCATTTGAACTCCATGGGTTTTGTGATGCTTCTCAGCAGGCAATAAGTGCAGTAGTATATCTCAGATTTTGTTCTAGCGATGCATCCGTTACCACTACTCTTGTAGCTTCCAAAACAAAGGTCGCACCTTTGAAACGACTTACAATACCAAGACTTGAGCTTTTAGGAGCTGTATTACTCGTTAAATTAGTAAAATCTATCCTTCTTACAATGGGAAAACCTGTACCGATATTCGCAGGGATAGATTCTCAAGTAGCTTATACATGGATTACTAATCATCCTTCTCGTTGGAAGGAGTTTGTACACAATAGGGTTTGTTACATACAAGAAACATTGCCACAATGCAAATGGAGATTGGTGCCAGGAGTAGAAAATTCAGCAGATTTAGCAACTAGAGGAATTACTTCTTCTCAACTTACTGAAAGTTCTATATGATGGAACGGTCCTGAATGGCTTCCTCAATCCAGGGATACATGGCCACAGGTTTCTATTTCGCACATTAATGAAAATCTTGAAGAAAAGGATAGTAAAGTCTGTACTATTGTAACTACGAAACACACTAAGGTGTGGGATCTTCTTTCCCGATATTCAAATCTTACAAAATTATTAAGAATTACAGCTTTGTGTCGCAAATTTATTGCAAAGTTAAAACATGGAAAAGACGAAATACTAAAACTTACAAAGGGTATAATTCTCTATTTGTTTGTTTTGCAACTAGGCAATTTACCTGGAATTGGTTAATGATTACTCTACTGATTCATTCATCGTCCCAGAAAGATTGTTATAACAAATATTACAAAACTTTTGGTCCCACTGGTCCAAAGAATATTTACAACGACAGCTCTCTACTTATAAGTGGAATAAGGTTAATCCTTCGATAGCGGAAGGTACAATCATTCTTGTAGTTGATGAACGGTATCCTCCATCTAAATGGTTACTAGGAAGAGTGATCAAAACGCATTCGGGACCTGATGGTCATATCAGAGTGGTAACGATTAAGACACAAACCTCCGAGTTTAAACGACCAATCACTAAGATATGCCCTCTTCCAGTGAATACTCAGAAACCATAATCATTGTTCGTTAACTTGGGTTAACGAAGGCGGGCGGAATGTTTGAAAGCGCGATGAGACATTGAGGAGAAGAGGATGAATGTTGCCATCTATGATGTTTCATAGAAAGCACGAGCGATTTTGCAAACTCACTTCAGTTGGCGAATCTAGTTCCCTAGAGAAATTGTATAGCGTAAAGCGCGAGAGGCGCGACGTATCGATATTCAATTCATGTAATTGCCGCGTGAAGAAGAAAGCGCGCGTGCATACACAAGCTTGCGGCCCGGGCAACCGGCGTTATTCGTTTCTTGTTTGTCTAACAGTAAAGACATTTTTCTGACCTCCTGCCGTAACAATCTGAATTCGGTATTATATTGAATCCGAGTTATTGTAAACGACGAGTGTGATACTTGAAGTAACTGATTGAGAAGTCTGAGAGGATCTGAGGGACTGTAAGGAGAAGTGCGAGGAGATCCGAGGGACTATAATTGAAGCACGGCAGGACCAAGGCTCGATTCATTCGCCAACGTGTGAGAGATCGACGCCATTACTCCGTTTCTTGATGATGACGATGACGGCATAATATTGACGCCATTACTCCGTTTCTGGATGATGATTGATATGGATAAACGGAAAGGAAACGACTCTTCTAGAAGTGCTTCCACACACGGTGGACACTAATAATCAGGTAACTCTTAGATTTCTGGGTAAGAATCATTGATCCTCATAAACAGTATCGGTTACGATCATTGATTCCAGAAATCTCGAGAGATCTACCGTCCAGTAAAGGACGTTGGAAAAGCTTCCGCGCTCCAGCGAAGCATTTGTAAACAGGAACGATAATCGTTCTTCTCCCTTGAGTACTCAAGTTTTTATTTACGGGTTGCAACCATTATTCAATTATTCATTCGTGTTATTTCATTATGGCCAAGTAAAGTAAAATATTTAAGATTACGACACGTTTAATGCTATTTTCTGTGATAGTTAATTCACATATATTTTGATACATATTGCGAAGTGATTCAATTGTTTGGTCGGTGCGAGCGACTGCATAAAAAGTTTACGATAAGACATATATTGCCTCAATTGTTTTGAACAAGATTCGCCATAAAGTTAACGTTCATTTATTTGAAATTGTATTCAACGGTGTGAAACACATAATGTTGATTCATGTGAAATACTTAAAGTTTCGTTGCGAATCGTTGTGAATTAATGTGTTATTTAAGGTTATTATTTAACGCATTATTCACTTATAAATATTTATATATAAGATTATTTTGGATCATTACTAATTATAATATCAGCTTCTTGTTATGTCTAATAGTCTTTTCAGTGATTAAATAATTGGAAGATACTTTCAAGTTATCATATCATAGTGATTCTTTAACTTTAATTACCTTGTGAAATATTGTTATTTTACGTTCCAAGTTTCAAACGGAAATTATACGTTTGACTAATGACTTATATGTTCTCTTCATTGAACGGACTATTACAATGTGAATTATATATATTATTTCTTGATTCATGAGATTTTTGAATTTTGTCATAATGACTTATGAATGTGATTAAATTTGTTCTGTTATTTTCTCTAAATATATTATATATTTTGTCAACAATTAAAATCAGTGTTTCCTTCACCGCCATAGCCCACGATCCATACTGGTCGTGTACATATTCTTAAAATCGGACTATATTTAATTGTTAATAAAATACAAGTACAAAATACATTGCTAAATATTGTAATTATTTAAGAAAATATATTTATTCTGTTAATACATTACCCATTTCTTCAATTTCACTTGTTAGATTAGTTGTAGAAGTATCGGTAATATCTGTTATATTTTCTCTTGTTACAGAACTATTTGTAGTATTATGTGCAGATACATTTCCAGCTTTTTCTAAAATTTTGGACATGTCTAAAATATCAACTTTTGCAACAGGTTGTCTGTAAATCTGTTTGTGAATATCTTGGTGATGACCCATAAAATTAGCAACATGAGACACTTCAGTTTCAGTTAAATTAAGTGATAGGCATTTTGTGGCTATATGTTTACGTAAAATGGTGCCACGTAAAGTGCTGACATTTTCCGCTCCGCATGTAGCAGAATATTCATGCATTAACTTGCATGCTCTAACATATTTGAATTTTGTTTTGCTGCTACTTGGAATACCAAATAGGTAAGGATTTTTAAAAGATACTCCTGCTATTTTTCGATATTTCAAAATTGTTTCTATTGACTCTACCATTTGTGGGTTTAATAAAACAGGTACGGTCCGATTTAATTTTCCACGAACCGTAAAACGCACATATTTTTTAGTTATTTCTTTTTCTGGTGCTGGTAATTTTTTATAATCTCCATCTGCATCTGTCACTTTCGTTGAATTCTTATAATCATCTATCAAAGTTCTTTCTATTTCCCCTGCTCGCCGCCGATTAAAAACTTGTATAGTAATTAATGTTGTTTCCAAGAGTGATCTCCAAGCATTAAGCAAAAATTGATTTTGTAATATTTTCATGTTAGATGTTCTCTGCTCTTCTAAATACTTGTTAAATTTTACTATATCTGATGCTAGCGGAAGTTCAACCTTTTTTTGTCTATTTCTTTTAGATAGCGTTTCTCCAACAGTTTTGTTTACAACATCGCCGTAATCTTCATGCAATATTTTTTGAAAATTTTCAACCAGTTTTTGCTTTTTATCGTCATGCTGCTTAATACATTCATTAATTAAAACTTTACACATTTTTTTCAGCATTGTTCCTATAGTTAAAGCATTAAATGGCACATCATACATATCTGTTTCTTCATTATATTTGGCAATGACATTTACTGCTTTTACAGCAATATCATAATACTTTGGATCAAATAATATTTGTAGTTCTTGTATTTGTGGTTCAATTTGTTTTAATGCTTGTAAATATCGACCAAGAAGTCGTAACTGTGCTCGTATATAGTCATCTTGATGGTCTAATCTGTGTTTATGACAAAGATGATTGCCGAACAAAATTATAAGTAAATCATATCTTATTATATTACGAATATCGTCCTTTCTTATTATCGGAATTATTCTTGTTCTTAATTTGGTACAAGCTCGGTTATGGACTGATTTTGAAACACTTCGTGCAAGTTGCAGTATGTGTCGAGATGTATCTTTCTTTTTGCTGCAGAAACGAAAATGATGTCTAAGATTGGTCCTTGCATAGTGTCCTCCACATTTAGGGCACGGTAAAAAATTAGATCCATTCTGCTTTGCTCTATTGTTAGGCCTTCTTGTAACAATCATAAAGCCATTATTTATATCTGAATGTGTATTGAACTTATAATTTCCTTTCTTTCTGCAATGACCTATCATTGTTCTTCTTTCGTAAGAACCTTTGGGCAGTAACAAAAACTTTGCTACTTCTTCTTCATTGCTATGTTTTAATTCTAAATGGCGAGCAATTTTGGTTTGCATTTTGTTACAATACATACAAAAATTAGACTTTTTGTCTCCTTTTGGCCCTCGAGACATTTCTACAAATAAATCATCATCCTTGCAATAATTGATTCTCTGCCTTGTAACAAAATCACCTTTTAATGATCTTTTCGATTGAGTTTTGGATAATTCATACGTTGATTCATTTAAACAGTTTGATGCAGATTTATTTAGCGAGGAAGAATTATTTTCTGATTTATCAAACTGTTCATCATTTTCATTAATATCATTCGATTCTTCACTCTGAATAGACGGCACAAAATCGGAATCATCGTCATCTTCCATATCATTATCATTAGTCTCATTTTCGTCGCAACCTAAATAGAGAAATAGTATTATATTGTGTTCTTGTGTGAACAGCGACACAATCCATATATGATATTCTCAGGATTCATGTGTCACTCTTTTTACAAGGATATAATATGAATTATATACATATATGTATATACATATATGTAGATACATAATATGGAGACATACATCGGATATAATACGCAATTATCAGAATAGAAAAATAAATTTTTATATTAGTTTCTATATTAAATATATAAATATATAAAGTGATTGGAAATATAATCTAAATATTTTATTTTATTACTACAATATCATAGAATTCAAAACGTATATTTTAATGTTCTATTTACTCAGAATTATTCTACATAATAATATTAATATTATGTAATGTTTCATAAAAATAAAATGCATTCTTATACTTATACAAGTATATGTTCGCGGAAATCAATTTTTAAATAATTAGGGTAAATTTGGGTGAGATAGGCTTAGAGAAGAGATGGCATATTCATGTTCATTTGATACTAGATGGTGAGCTAGATTGAGAAAACATGGATGAGCCATCTCTCCTCTATGTCCA
>NW_020218869.1:0-6758 GCF_003070985.1 Temnothorax curvispinosus | reverse complement strand
ATTATAAATAATTTAATAATTACCCGTTGTAATTTCAGATTACAACATCCCTCCCCCGTTAAAAAGAGAAAACGAGGTTCTCGAGTTTTCGCTATATTCTTTAATTTATACTTTGTTGTATACCCATTTCTATATTTTTCCCTTATATATATTTTACATTTTATGATACCCGTGTACAATATTTTGGTATAATCGTTTACTATTCTATTAGAACCTAGTACTTACACTACGTTTTAAAATTGGTTTCGGAAATCCGTATGGTCGAAATGATCTTTCTTCGTCGTATAATGTAAGTGGTGATCGTGGGTTCTTTTTCTTTTTTATTAATACGTATATTACAGTGCTTACTATGGCTAATGTAATTATACCGCTCGCTGTCATTGGGTATATGAATTGTTTTCGGACGTAAAAATTTCGGTCGTCGTCCTCTAGGTCAGTATTCATTTTCTGTATTTGTGTTTTTAATTCTGTCAGTTCAGCTCGATGCTGAGTTAAATCGTCTGTTGTCTCGTTCCGTAATGTGATCGTTTCATGGTCATATGTAAGCGAAATATTTACTACGGGTAAATATGTCTCTATGCCACCATCTCCCTCTTTTTTGTTATTCTTCTATAAATAGTTTTAATTTGTTTACATGTAGGCGCATTATTTTTCTTCCTTTCTTTATAGTATAATTAACATCTGAATTCTTTTCGATAATTGTGTACGGTCCTGTCCATAGGGATTCAAGTTTCTTTGAACGTCCTCGTCGTAACGTTTCATCGTGCATGAGTACTTTGTCACCTACACGAAAACTGGTTTCTTTAGTCTTTGTATCATACTGTTTTTTCGCTTTAATCTTTTCTTCTTGTACGTGTTCCCTGGCAACTTTGTTGGTCGCTCTTAATCTTTTCCGTAACTCTTGTGCGTAATCATCATAGTTATACGTGAGTTTAGGTGGTTTTGTCAGTGCCGTCGGTAATTCAGCTTGGTGACCGTATACTAGCTCAAACGGTGTATACCCCGTCGCTGTGTGCGGCGTTGTATTATATGCGAATATCGCAAACGGTATCCACTCATCCCAATCCGTTTGGTCCTCGTTTATGTAGTGTCGCAGGTATTCTGCTAATGTTCGGTGGGATCTTTCGAGTGCTCCGTTGCTTTCGGGATGATACGCGGTAGTTTGAATTTTGTTTATCTTCAAGAGTTTACAGGTGTTTTTGAATACCTCGCTCAAAAAATTCGTGCCTTGATCGGTCAGAATTTTTTCTGGAATTCCATGCTCTAAGACAATTTTTGTCACAAATTGCTTACTTACTGTACTTGCTTCTTGGTTTGGAATTGATATCGCTTTACTATATTTCGTTAGATTATCTTGAAATGTTAACAAATATTTATTTCCATTCGTTGTAATCGTAAGTGGCCCTACAATATCCAAAGCACATTTCTCGAACGGCTTGGTAGGTGTGTCCGTAATTACCAACGGTACTTTATTTTTCCGCGATAACTTATTTCTTTGACATAGCTCGCATTTAGCTATATATTTTTCGACGTCTTTCGTCAATCCGCGCCAGTTATGATTTAACCGGATTCTATTTACTGTTCGTTCGACGCCTTGGTGCCCTCCTATAGGTGCATCATGGTACTCATGTAATATCTGCTTCTTTTCTTCTTCTGTATATATTCTTGCTTCCTCTTTGTTGGAATTATCCTCGTTTATCGTGTGGATTTTCGGTTCTTCTTCTGCGGCAACTTCGTCTCGTTTTACATTGCGGCTCAGTGCGTCGGCGTTTACATTCGCCTTTCCGGCTTTGTGTATAATTTCGTAATTGTGTTCTTCCAGCTGTAATCTCCATCGAATCAATCTTGAGCCTGGATCGTTAACGTTAAATAACCATGTTAACGGCTTGTGGTCGGTCACAATTTTAAATTTGGTGCCGTACACGTAAGGTCGGAAATGTTTGACCGCCCATACAATGGCTAGCAACTCTTTCTCTGTGGTGTTATAATTTTGTTCTGCTCGTGATAGAATTCGACTGGCATAAGCTATTGGCTGGTCTTCACCTATCTTTCCTTGGGATAGTATTGCTCCGATGGCATGGTCGGATGCGTCAGTAGTTATAATAAACTCTTGCGTAAAATCCGGATACTTAAGCACAGGTGCCGTTGTTAGTTTTCCTTTTAAATTATTGAAAGCATTTTCTTGCTCTGAAGTCCATTCAAATTTTTCCGTTTTCTTTGTTAACTTCGTTAACGGTTTGGCTGTCTTCGAGAAATCTTTTATGAATTTTCTATAGTAACCGGCTAAGCCGATAAATGATTGCACGTCCTTTACTCTTTTTGGCGTAGGAAATTCTTTTATCGCTACTAGTTTTGACGGGTCTGGAGAAATTCCATTCTCCGAAATAATGTGGCCTAGGTAGATCACTTCCTTGCGCAAGAATTCACACTTCTCCGGTTGTAATTTTAAACAGTTTTTCCGGAGTCTTTGTAGCACCTCTCTTAATCGTTTGTTGTGGTCCTCCAAGCTAGGTCCATACACTACTATGTCGTCTAGATACACAAGACATTTAATTCCCTGTAGGCCAGTTAGTACAAAAGTCATTAACCGCTGAAATGTTGCGGGCGCGCTCTTTAGCCCAAACGGCATGCGATTAAATTCGTAGTGGCCGTAAGGTGTCGAAAATGCCGTCTTGTGTTTATCTCGTTCGGCCATCGGTATCTGGTGATACCCAGATGCCAGATCTAGCGTAGTAAAATACTTGGCGTTCCTCAACTGATCAAGTATATCAGTGATATTCGGCAGTGGGAATGAGTCGCCTATCGTTAGATCGTTTAGCTTCCGAAAGTCTACAACTACTCGGAGCCTTGGATTTCCGGCTGCGTCAGCTTTTTTAGGTACCACTAACAACGGTGCATTCCATTGGCTAGTACTGCTTTGAATTATTTTGTTTTCTAACATTTCTTGTACTTGCCGATTTACTTCCGCTTTATGCTTGTTTGGAAGTCGGTATGGTCTTACATTCACAGGCGCAGCGTCAGCGCGTGTGTTTATTTCGTGTTTTACTGCTGCAGTACACGATAATGGCTCTCCTTCTAAATGAAATAAATCGCCGTATTCTTCGCATATGTGATGGAGTGATCGTTTTTCCTCGGCGTTTAAGTGCTGCGTACGCAATGCTAGTCAGATGCGTTCGTTTCGAGATACAGCAGGTTTAGTTTCTTTTCCCGTCATTGTTGCATGTATTTTTGTATGAGTATCTGTTTCTAGTTTTTCCAGCGTAACTTGTGGAATCGGTATTTCAATTTCCTTGTCTGTAGTATTTATTACGCTTACAATGCAAATATGATTCTCCGGTTTCACTAGGCAGTTTCCAATATAAACTCCTGGTTTCATCTCTCTTGCTTGTACGATACCTTCTTCATTTTTATCCGTAATTGCTTCTATTATGGTCTCGCTGCGAGGCTTTAGTGTGACCTTTCCATACGGGTGCAATTTGAAAGTTTCTTCCTTTATTTTTAATTGCATTTGCTCGTAATCGCAAGATGCGGCGTGTTTCCGTAGGAAATCTATTCCTAGGATTCCATCGTATTCTATGGCCATGTCCTCTCCTACCACATAAAATGCGTGTTTAATTTTTAATTTATTTGTTTCAATGGTCGCATACACTTTTCCGAGTGTGTGTATTTTGTGTCCCGTGATTCCGGTGAGAGCTATGCGATCTTCATAGACTAGAGCGTCATCTTTTAACGCGTTTAGCTTTATTAATGAAATTGTTGAACCAGAGTCATATAGCATATTCGATGCTCCGGGTTTTACCTCTCGTATGGGTAATCTTGTTAATAACAGTTCTGGCTTCGTACGGCCGTATGGCACACTTTTGATATGTGTAACCCGATATTCTGAGGCAGGTCGTGGTTGTTTTCCTCTCACCTCCTCTTGCTCGTCTTCGCTGCTTGCAGAGTCAGCGTTCTTCCTTCGGTTCGGCACTTTCAATTGTTGTCTTTTTTCGTTTTCTCTAAATTTATTGGTGTTGGGGGTGTAGCTTCGCCCTTTTAATGTCCAACACTCATCTCGGTTGTGCCCCGATTTTTTGCAATAATTGCAATATTTCTGCAGTGCATTTACTTGTGCAGGTTTGCTAGGTTTAGGTAATGCGTTTCCTTGGCTTCGGCATTCCCGTCCATAATGACCAGTTTTTCCGCATTTAAAACATTGTACGCTCTGATTTTGGGACTGTCTCGTATATCCTGGCTTATTTTTGTATAGCGAGGCGCCCGTTTTTGTCGCGGTCGGCCCTATGAGCTTTTCTTCCGCGCTTGCTCCCGTTATGGCTTCTTGTAACGTCGCATATCGCTGCGAACGTACAAGTATTTTTAATTCGTCGCGCAATCCTATTTGAAAATTAATCAAAGCTTGTTTTTGTATCGTTTGCTGGATCGCGCGTTTAAACATACTGGAGTGATCTTCTCCTTCTATCATAGCGTCATATAGCTTCATGGCTAGTAGATCAACTCGTTGCCCAAAAGCATGTGCGCTTTCGTTAGGCTTTTGCTTGAGCGTATTAAACTCAATCTGCAAATGGGTAGTGCTCTGTTTGGCTTGATAGCAATCTTCTAATTGTTGCTTTAATTGAGCGAATGTTTGTATATCTCGCGTTTCAAAATCTTGCATTGCCTTTCCTTTTAATTTTGTATATAAAATCGCCTGTACTAATGATTCTTCGTCTGTAGGCTGTATATTATGTACCGCATATGTGCACGCGTTTATAAATTCTTGTAATTTCTGTCGCGACGTCCCATCGAACTCAGGGATCATGCTTCGTGCTTCTTTTAACGTTATAGAATTCGGTATGAAACTACGCCGATTTCTTATATCGTGTTCCGTCCGTCCGTAATTTTCGCTCGAATATCTTCCGTTTCCGGCTCCTACTTGGTCGCCGTTTCGTGCACTATTTTCTAGTGTTATTAACCGTTCTCGTAATTTGCGCGTTTCGTCACGCATTTCTTCACGCGATTTCTCTTGCATTTTCTGCATTTCCCGTAATAAATTGTATATTTCTCTTACGTCGTGCGTTTCCGTAGATAGCGGTGCGTACTGTGCGTCAGATTGTGACTGTGCCATTTCGATTTCCTTAACTTGCGCTTGTGGCTGGTTTGTGTGAGTGCGTTCTTCTAATAGGAGTTTTTCCGTTCGCGTCTCTTCGCCGTTTTTTTCCCAATAGTATTCGCTAGGGTCGAATATATCGCTCTCGTAAAAGGTTAATGAAAATTCTCGTCGCAAGGATACTCTGCTAGGGGTTCGGCTAACGTATGGTCTGCTTCTACGCGGTTTTTCGTCCGTCCGGTCAATGGGGTCGGTTGAGAATAGACTCTCGTCAATCTCGCCAAACGGAAACTCGCGCTCAGTAACAACGTTTTCCGGTAACTCGGTTTCGCTGTCCGAGTGTCGCGTTTCTAATGCTACACGAACGTTATCTAAAGTCGCTTGTGTTGTCGCGCGCGGACTATTTACCCGTGGTGAAAATTCGTTGATTAACCACGACGCATTGGCTATCGGTGTTCGGGGAGGACTATTTTCTCCCGACATTCACGCATAGTACAATTTTAAATTTTCTCGACTTACATTAGAAGTACGGCTCGCATGGTCGCTCGCAGGCTTCGTTGTTTGCGGCTGGCCCTGGCGTGAAGATGCTGGTTGTCGAACGCAGTTGCTGCTTCTCGTTGTTCGCTGCTTCTGCGTTGTCCGCTGCTTGGCGTCGTCCGCTGCGTTGGCGTTGTCCGCTGCTTGGCGTCGTCCGCTGCTTTGGCGTTGTCCGCTGCTTCGCACTTGGCCTTGGGTGTTGGCCTTTTATTGTCTTTTCGCCCTTTGGTGTCCTTGAGGATGCCTTGATCGATCCCTTTTGGCTCAGTACCGTTGTGGATACCTTGGTCGCTCAGTACCTCGGTTATTTCCGCCGGTCGATCTGATTCTTGGTCAATCCACAGATGTTCCACCGTACTTATGGTTCCACCGTACCTTAGGCAGGCTTGCTGTTGTCTTTCCTAGTTGTCCTGGTGCTTTGGTCAATCCCACCGCTGCCACCAAATTATGTTATGCCGCGTTGCCGATTGGTGACGGCTTACGGCAAAACGTTTATTATTTTCGGGATCTCTTGACCTTACGAGTTGGGACTCGGTAGGCACAGGCGGGCAGACTAGGAAGCGGTCGGGTTCGCAGGTAGAACAAAAGGTGTAGGCGTCGTTAAATGAACTTCACTTCGTTTTACTTTATATTGGAGCTTTATTTCAGCGCTCCTGTTACACTCACTAACTTACACTTGTAGTTGCCTTTCACAATTATTATATCTCGCACGCGTTTTGTTATAATGTAGAACTTCGCGACACGATTTACGGGATCGGTCACGGGCAGAGTCTCCGGTGTATTACTCTCCGTCGCGGCTTCTTCGACGGTCCCTTATATTGCTTTGAGTTATGCCCTGTCGGCACTTTTCTGCCGGGTTCGACGGTCCCCCGAATGAGGTCGGTCAGTGACCGAGCGCATTCGCAATCTCGCTGTACTCCCGCGGTTCCGCGATTGTCGAAATGCGTTGTCGCACATTCCTATGCATCTCGCAATAGTTCGATTGACGCGGAAGCTTGATGAACTTCCGCGTCCGCGTCAGCGTAAATTGAGGAGTCTTTCGAAAGACAATTTCCTCGAAGTCTTTCGAAAGGCTATTCTATAATTTTATTATAAATAATTTAATAATTACCCGTTGTAATTTCAGATTACAACA
>NW_020218868.1:0-5153 GCF_003070985.1 Temnothorax curvispinosus | reverse complement strand
AAAATGAATCGTAAAAGTTCTAAGTTTCCAACGTAAACGTTCTCAGAATATGAACGATGTCAAAATCGTGTGTTAAATATATGTATTTGTTGCTGTTTAAGACGCGTACGGCAAACGTATTCAAAAATATAACCGTCTTCCACGACTTGGTACTCAGACCACTTGATATGGAACTGTGACTCTTACTATTTAAGTTTTACCGATTTAAACGTTCCACGATGAAATATATTTTATAATTGTCGGCCACTTAGGTCGACGTAGTGCTGCGAAGTAATATACGTGCAACACCAACCCAGAATATAGCCATTTTCTAGTACCTGGCATCTCGACACCTGATGTACAAAAAGTGATTCGTAGAAATTTTAGTTTTCCAACTTAAGTGTTTTCAAAATATGAACGATGTCGAAATCGTGTGCTAAATATATGTATTTGTAGCTGTTTAAGACGCATACGGCAAACGTATTCAAAAATATAACCGTTTTTTACGACTTGGTACTCAGACCACTTGATATAAAAATGTGACTCTTACTATTTAAGTTTTACCGATTTAAACGTTTTACGATGAAATATATTTTATAATTTTCAGCCACGTAGGTCGACATAATACTGACAAGTAATATACGTGTAACGTCGACCCAGAATATAGCCATTTTCTAGTACCTGGCATCTCGACACCTGACTTAGAAAAAATGAATCGTAAAAGTTCTAAGTTTCCAACGTAAACGTTCTCAGAGTATGAACGATGTCGAAATCGTGTGCTAAATATATGTATTTGTTGCTGTTTACGACGCGTACAGCAAACGGCAAATAAAATTTAAAATAGATCGATATCTCAATATTTGCGGAAATTAGAGCAACCACGGACATTTCTAAAAAAATTTAAAATTTTTTTAAAAAAGAACTTTTTTACCGATCATCGCCAAATTCAATACCAACCTTCCTTGAACGAGACTCTCGATTAAAAAAAACAGCCCGATATCTCAATATTTGCGGAAGTTAGAGCAATCACGGACATTATCATAAATCTGCACATACACACATGCAGACATGCGATTTTAATGCGATATTTCGACATTTTAGAACACTCTGAACATATTGGCAGAAAAAACTCAAAAACCAATCTCTTTGTTGGTTTCTTCTACCCCTATTTTATATATAATTCATTTAAATTTGATTGACTAGACCCAACTTTATGCGCAATCAACTCTCTAAAAGAGAATCAGTGTATTTTTACTGAGAAACAGTAAATAGTCACTGATTGAAGCAGTTATAAGTATACCACTAAGAATCAGTGACATTTCACTGAAGGAATTAGTTATTTATTGACTGTTTCAATCAGTAATATTGGACTACTAGAAACAGTGACTTAAAACAGCAAAATCAGTAATGTGAGCTGATTAAATCAGTAATATTGACTATTTCAATCAGTAATATTATACTACTAAAACAGTGACTTTGAGCAGCAAAATCAGTAATGTGAACTGATTAAATCAGTAATATTGACTGTTTTACTCAGTAATATTGGACTACTGGAAACAGTGACTTTGAACAGCAAAATCAGTAATGCAAGCTGATTAAATCAGTAAATGTCCCAGTAAACAGTAACAAAAAGTAATAACCTTAATACATGTTATAACTTTTATTCAACAATGTAATTGTTACGTACAAAATGTTTACAGAATGAAGTCAATTAAAAATTAAACATTCCTCAGCTTACGAGCTTGTGCCTCTATGTTTGTTCCTTCCTAAAAAAAGATTTTTCTGTGTGTTAGCAAGTATTAATATATAACTTTTAAATGCACTAACCAAACTTACAGGCCATATCTGTATTAACGAAGAATTTGGAAAAATAGGAGGATCATCATGTTGTCCCTTATCAATGTTCTTCTGAAATTAACTATCCAAATATTTGAATCGTGTTTTAACAATCAATTTATACTAAGAAATTATAAGAATAAGAAATAAAAGACTTACTCCTTTTGATAAGTTTCCAACGATAACCGAGATTAATAATCTTATTCTGTTTGCTGTTCAGTTCTCTCGTTCAATACGCCGTGGTTTATGCTGAAAATGAAAAGGGAGAAACAGTCTCTAGTTTATCGCGCTTTACTATGGGCCCGTTGGACCTCCATCTTTGCTCCGTTGGCAAACTATAACCTCGCCCCGTTGGGCCACCGTACTCGTCAGTACCCGCGGTAAATGAACTACAGCTCAAGAAGCTTTCGTACTTACTTTTAACCTCACCTTTTTCGCAAGCACGCTTAGCTCAGTACCGCAGTTTCTCTCATTCTTCGTAATGTACACTTAGCACCGCTTCGTCCTTCGTCACGTATACTTCGTTCTCGTCTTC
Source organism: Temnothorax curvispinosus (assembly GCF_003070985.1). NCBI lineage: Eukaryota > Metazoa > Arthropoda > Insecta > Hymenoptera > Formicidae > Temnothorax > Temnothorax curvispinosus. The sequence goes on along the minus strand of NW_020218868.1, from coordinate 2,803 downwards.
TGTTTCACACATCACTGAGATCACAATCCTGTTCCGCTTCCTCGCACCATCAATCAGTATTACCAACAGATAACTGATTTTACAGTAACATCTTACTTTCACTGACCATAATCAGTGAAATATAAGATAAAGAAACAAAAAGTAAACATTCTACTGAAGTTCAGTGAAATACTCACTGATTCTCAGTGAAATCCTATTTTACTGTTTCAATTAGTGATATTTTCACTGATTCTACTTTAGAGATAAAGGTTCGTATATGAAATTCACGAAAACAAAGCTTCCTCTATGAGGAAGCAATAGTTTGATTATCGACTCGTCCGCTCAAATATACTATTTGATACGCGTATCGACAGAGTTGGTGCAAACTAGGCCACGTACGTCAAGTATCGGTTGTAATTGTGAAATAAGGAATGACAATAGTCTGTCGAAGAAACAAGTCGAAAGATGAATCAATTTTGACGATCGTTGAACGAAGAGTAAAGAACAAAGTTTAATTTGACGTTTAATTTATGCCGAATGTATCGCAATTGTATCTAGTTTCTTTAATTTTACTCAACAAACGATAAGTCTGTCGAAAGAAGAATTATTTTTCACGAGCCACTTGTTCCATTTTAAGATTTGAACGTTAAATAAAGGAAAAAATCGCATGTATCTTTCAATCGTATACACATGTAAATTCTATCGAGTGTCACTTTCTTATATATTCGATACTGAACAAGTATGTAAAAAGACAATTAAGTATTTACGAAGCACTTACGTTTACGAAGACGTGTTAAATTATTGGTAAATTTCAAAAAAGCAAGTTTGAAAATCTTAGAATTCTATCTTAGACTTTCTAAGATTTTCGAATTCGCCTTTTTTTTGTCAATTAGGCAGACTACAGTTATGTATTCTTATGTTTTTGGAGTAGCTGAATTTGAAATTGCAGTCTGCGCCTTTCACTCTATGTAGTATAGAGTGAATATTTTTATTCACATGAGGACTTCCCAGGTAGGAATATACAAATGGCCCAGTCTCGAGCCAGGCTTGATCTAATGATGAGGAAGTATGGGCCAAGCATGGTAACTACGCTGGTCCAAGCCTGGTTGAAGCCTGGGATGATAACCTCGGGCAAAGCTCGGGGTGCTCGAGGTGCCAGGCTTGGCCCAAGGCTTGGGTAACAATGAAGCCAAGCTTGGCTTAGAGTAAAAAAACAATACTGCCAGGACTCATTTCTCTTTTACAAATGATTATTTAATATTTAATATACATATATTGTTATAATATACTTATATAGATTATTAATTGTAACCTCGTTGCTTTCGGCCGCCTTTCCTATCGCTAGTTCTTGATAGGAAAGTACTTACGGCTGATAATATTTGTACTTTCTCCTCACTCTCCACATATTTTTCTTGTATATAATCTGAAAAAGTTACATATTATTGCATTAATTATTGTATAAATAATATATTTTAAATCTACTTACTAGATAAACGTGTATAAGTCGTGGTTTTACTGAAACTGAGTTTCGACACTCCTTTCACTATCCGACCTGCACCACTAAATTGCAGCTGAACGTTTTTTTAAATAATTTCCGATAAAATCGCTGCAATATCCGCTTTATATCCGCGACATCCCATAGTAGTAATTTTGAAAAATATGTCCTAAAATTAATTACACATTAATAGAATATTTATCTCAATAAAAATTCCAATTGTACATTTTTTCAATATTTACAAGTGCCCGCTGCTTTTCCTCATTTTTTTTTAATTCTCGATCAAAACTTTGAAACTCATCGACAGATTTGAATGGTACTGCTCCCAGTAGTTTTCTCCATTGAAAATTTTCTTCTACTGAATTCTTTCTACGTAATAGTGTATTGCCATATACATATATCTTTTAATTCGCGAATCTTGTTGTTGAAATTATAGTGGAGACTTCTTTTGCAATTAGAAATTTTTTTGTAAATTGTTTTCTTCAAACACGTTAACTGTTCTTCAAAAAATCTTGCCAATATTTCTAAAAAATAAAAAATATTAATATTTTGTGTATAATTCTAATTGATTAGATGAAAATTTTGTATCTAACAAAAAATTTGTGAATATTACTTTCTCCATCTTTCATTTTGTCATAAACGTTAAGATCAGTATTTTCCTGTTCACCTGTAAAATATAAAACACATTCTATTTCTATCGGGGTATGTAAAAATGTGTGTGTGTTATATACAGGGTGTTTCCGAACATCCGCACGTCCGTTCATGTGCAAGTAAAACTAATTAAACTAATTAAACAAAAAAGTTCTCTATCATTTTGTAAACTATTATGTAAAATTTTGAGTTATTAATTGAAGAAATTTTTAAACATGGCAATTTTCAATAATTAATAGCTCAAAAGTTTACGTGATACTTTTTCATTAATTTTTGAAAATACAATCTGTGATTGAACAGTGCCGTATTACAACTATATAACATATACATTCAGTCAAATGGAAATATTCGGTATCGAGCAGGTCGGAGAAAAGTTGGAAATAGACGCAAATACATTGCATTATGTAAATCCTGATGTAAAAAGTGAAATATGCAATTATAATATGCGATTGTCGAGCGTTTCCGGGATTTTATGAATACAGTAAACTGCCTCTTTAATATGAATTATTTACGTGATACTTTGCAAATGCTAGCACTTTTTAGTTCAGTTTAGTGAGTTCTACCTGTACGTGAATGGATGTGCGAATGCTCGGAAACACTCTGTATAGCTGAAAATTATGTTTAATGGATAAAAAAAAATTATTTGTTTTACCTTCTTTAAACTCTCTGTTTGATTGA
>NW_020218867.1:0-2243 GCF_003070985.1 Temnothorax curvispinosus | reverse complement strand
TAAAATTCAATGACACAGTGGGATTAAGTCAAAGACCCATGTTTAGTGCATGTACTAATACGATAACGTTACCAAAAACATATGCAAATTACGATGACTTAAAGAATGACTTGAATATGTGTTTAAATTCCGAGGAAGTTATGGAGTATACGATGTATTAATTATACTGCATGACTTCCTCGGTATACAAACATATGCACGCGCATGTGTGTGCATATGTGAGAGAGATTTCGAATACTACAATATAATATTAATTACTTCATTATAATATTAATTACTTCATACATGTACATGCATAATTCTAAAGTGTAAAAAATTATACACACATAATTTTGAGATGCAAAAAAGTCTATTTTGATTTTTGTTCAGTGAGTTTTATTTCATTACAATATTAAAAAGTAAATAGGTTTACAATGGTTCTAACAAGTGTTTCTATTGTAATAGCAGATTAAATATGTAGTTTTTGTTAAATCACCAAGACTTACTTATTAGAGTAGACGTACTTAATTATTAATGAATAATTTTATATAAAAAAATAAATTTATTTTCGAAGTAAGAAAAAAAAATTTTTACTTATTTAACCTCTCATCGTATTTTACCGTGATAATTTATTATAGTAAAGTGTATAATTACTTAAAGTGTTACTATTAATTAACTTAATATTAATAAAATAATATTAATTAGTGTATTAAGAACTTAATAAATTTACACATAGCATATATTTTTCTTTATTACATTTTTCTTCCAAACTAATAATATTCTCCAGCTGCAATTTTTGTTCTTCACTTATTTGTAATGTCGCGGTAAAAGACGAAAAAGGAATAATCGTGTTGCTATTTACAACAGAAACGGAAAGATCGACTCCTAAAGCTTGTAAGGAATCCGAAAGTTTTTCATATAACGTCATATTATCGGTATCGAAAATATCACGCACTGCTGTAGAAGTCATATTGTAATTTTCCAATATTCCATTCAACCACAGTTGCCGTGGAGACTTATTATTTTCCGTTCTTAAACCATGAACATTCCATGCAGATTGGAATGATGATAGCTTTTTATTAATAACATTTTTATAAATATATTGTACACAAAATCTGTGCGTGTTGTTTTCAATATCTAATAAACCTTGATCTTCTAAAGAATACAATTCAGTATAAATAGAATCACATACTTCTTTAAAGACATCGACCCATAATCGTTCAATTCTTTGATTATGAACCGATTTGCCAGTTATGTGGCTTCCTCTATGCATGCCGCGAATTGTGTTCATTAAAACGGCCACAAGCAGATTTTCGTATCCGTGATCTGACCGTACTCGTGAAGGAAGACCATAACTATTTACTGCATTCACAAAGAAATTGACGACAGGATCTGCTTGAATAGATGTTTCGCATACTAAATATATTATCAATTTGGAATATCCATCAATGCAACCATGAATCACAAAACCCCATCTATAAATTTGAATATAAATTAATTATATCTATAATTATCTATATATAATTATAAACAATCGTGTAAAAGTGTACGAAATTGTTTAAATATAAATAATTGTGTGAAAAAGATAAGAAAGAAAGGAAATAGTTTGCATAATAAAGTAATAGAAAAGAACGTATTAAACGAAAAAAAAGTGTACCTTGACAGTTTTAAATGTGCGTCTATATGCCATAATGAATTTGGAGTTGCTACTTTGTAAGTTCTTCTCCTTATTGCTTGGCTCCATCTACTCGCAGCACCAATTGGATCTATGGCGTTCAAAGTTTCTCTTGTTCGATGTCTGGGCACAAAAACTCCTGCTGCCTTTAAATACGATTGCATCATCTGCAATTTATTTTTATTATTCCAATTTTTAAGTATATTAGTAAGAATATGTTGAAAATTTTTAGAGAGAGAAAGAGAGATTACTATATGTCCAGCTCTGGGATGTTTTTGATGAATTTGTGCAACAGTTATTTTTAATTCATCATCTGATATTTGTGAAAAGCGCGCACGCATGAGCATATTTAATTCACGTAACTTTTTATAAATGGTACTTTTTGAGCAACCTAAGTGATTTGCCATATTAATAGCGGTATATCCTTCATTGTACAATAAAGTTAATTGTCCTTCATTCAACTCAACAGCAGGACGACCTTTTCCTGTTTAAAAAATTCAATAATTATATATACATATACATATATATATATATATATATAATGTGTGTGTGTGTGTGTGTGTGTGTGTGTGTGTGTGTGTGTGTGTGT
>NW_020218866.1:0-1015 GCF_003070985.1 Temnothorax curvispinosus | reverse complement strand
ATCCGACGACGTCAGCTCCTCGCTCGCCCGCTCTGTCATTATTCCGCAATCCGCCACGGCTTCGCCTGACGAAGTCGAGTGCGACGATGTCGAGATCCCTGTCGGGGTCTCGCGACGCACGAGGGATCTGCTCGGGCGGTACCGGGTCCGACCGCGTAGATTTTTAACGAGTAATCGCGATCGCTCAACGGGTTGATCGCGTTGTCATAAAAAAATGGAGTTAATTGGGACTCGTACGCAAACTTGACAGGCGCGAACTGTCAAAGTTCTATTTATTTACGAACCGGTCCGACAAAATCTCAACGTGGTATGTAGGAATTAGGATCTCGTTGGTTCGAAATTTTACGACGAGGTGGTAGCACCGTTTAGATATTCTCCGCGACAAACGTACGTTGCTTTGTTAATTGATAAATAAATAGAAATACGCGCTTGTTAAAGCACGATTAGAGCAAATTATCGTTAGAGTAAGTTGATATAATAAGAGCAACGAAGATGGAGGTCTTTTGTAGCTTTATTCAATTGTGTGTATATATTAGAAATATAAAAAAGAATTAGTTTGTTAGTAGTCCTTAGCAAATTTTTCTTTTTAAACACAGCAAAGAGGTCCCTTGCTAACTTGCTTACGTACCATTAGACAGTCCTTTGGACGGTCCTTCGCTAATTGCTCCAAATCTTAACGAGATGAATCTCTATGATTTCTTTTGGAGTTGCTGTCACATATTGATTTCTTAGACATAATGATTTGCTAAATTTGGGATTTATCAAAACAAGGAAGGAAAGAAGTTTGGTTTATTTTTCCCTTAACTATCTAATTGTTCTTGACTTTTTTTTATATGTTATATTAATATTTTGTAATATATGTTGCATGGCTAGTGCAGGTGTTTAAATTTTTATTTAGCGCTATCTGGTAGCCATAACGCTAACTGCGGAGTTGTCTATTTCAGACTATTTTATCCACGTTGCGAAGGAATTCCGCGATTTTTTACACTTCGAGAATTTACTTTAATAATTTATT
>NW_020218865.1:0-4429 GCF_003070985.1 Temnothorax curvispinosus | reverse complement strand
AGACTGTGCTTTTATTTGCGAGTGTTTCAATCGAAATTACTGTGACTGACAAATTACTGTTGCGCAAGAATAATTTCTGCGTTTTAAATAACGGCAAGCTCACATTAAGATCATCGTACTGGGCGCTATTTTGCACCACAATTAATTTGTAAGAGCCATCCTTAACGTAACCCTCCAGAGTGGAAAAAGGCAGTTTGGGCGTACAGAGAACTAGATAGCTGATAAACGAGGCGGAATAGATGGCCAAAATTACTATCGACGAAGCAGAAATCGAGATAAAAGCCAGTCTCACCGGTGACTCGCTGGGAAATTCTTTGCATAAAATATACATGTGCATTATTATTATGGTGTCAAATATACATTTATATGTAGAGGAAAGTCCCCTATTATGAGATACCACATCTATTTTGCGTGATCGCCGGAAGATTATGTGCAGAATTGAAAAATGTAGAAGGCTAGTGTACGCACGATCGAACAATGAATTTTCCACTAAAAAGGTTTTAATCTAAGGGCAATAAGTTCGTGAAGAAACCAACAAATAAAACCTATTAGTTTAACAGAAACACCTTGTTATCGCTTATTAAGAGCCTATTTTATAATAGGGGACTTTCCTCTATATATATATAGCATAGAATGTCTCTATAGTAAACGTTACCTGACAAACCTTGCTGACAATAAATCCCCCAAACATTAATATAGTTTTCGAACATCAAGTTCATCGAAAAGTATCCTTTTGTCTTCATGATAGTCAATAGAATAGAAGCTGTTGTTATTGTCATTAATAATGCTATCCAAGTTTTATAGCTAAATGCCTGGAACATTTATAGGTAAACAAAAGTAGCAATTTATTCCACTTTGTTACCGTGAATCTTTAGCATAAATTATCTTAACACTGTTTTTTGTTCTTAAGTAATTGCATTTTTAATTTTATAAGTGAACAGGATGATTATAAAGTCTTTGTGCAGTTTTAAACTTCTATCATTGTACAATTAGAGGGGTAAAAATTACACTGGTGTAACTCAAATATTTTAAAAAATTTGACTTACACCACTGTGGTTTTTACCCCTCCAATTGTAGCCAATATAATTAACATAGGCATATGTAATACATATATTAAATATGATGCATGTCTACTATTAATACACCTAATACTAATTTATGTATAGGTTAATATAAAGATATATAATTATTACCCTTAAGTATAAAGACCATTCCACCAAGGCTGTGTTAGGCCTCTTAAAATAAAGGCTGTATTGCGAGCGTATCAATGGTATCGTATAGCCAATGACGTTTTGTCTGTGAGTCGTCATTGTGAATGCGGAGATGCCGATATCGGCTTCGTTGGTCACCAACTGGCCGATCGCACCCGTCCACATCTTTTTCTCTTTGCTCCAGCTGCCGTATCCCTTCACCGGATCCAGAATCTCCACCGTGAAGTTCATCACTTTGCTGAGCTCTATCAGCAACAGACCGAAAAACCCGCCGATTGTACCGTTCTCGTGTGAGATCAGCGGCGAGTTCTTCGTGCATATACCAACAGAATTGTCAAGTCAATTTACGCGAGTCTATACGGATCTATAAATCATCGTTAAGGATTAATAAATAATCGTTCAGATCATTGTAATATCGATTTCGTGACAAATTGCGAGATAATTTTTTTTTAAGGCGACAATTTTCTAAAAGATCACGACCATTTTCCGATTCGCAAAAGAGGCAACGCACAACGGAGCTCGAGGAAAAGCAAAAAACTTACGTTCACGGACGCCACGCGTACAACGTCGCCGAACATGTCGCTCCTTCTAGCGTAGAGGGACTTTCGCGTCCTTAAAAGCAAACCTCTATCGGGGGACCACAAGGCCAGGTCGAATGTTCTGGTGCGATTATCGCGAATAGCGTACCACTCGACTAGAATCGGGCGAGCGTAGCAGAGAACCAGCATCTGGGTCCTGAAGTCCACGTTGAATACGTTAACGGTAGGATGTCTACAGCGCTCCTCGAGAGGATTCCCATCAGAATGCTGAAGAAACATAACGAGCCAAATGGGAAAAGAGATGGGCTTTACGCTCCTCGTGGTCTCGGCGAACTCGCCCATGGTCTCCTCGGTGTCGAGGAGAACGACAAACAACGGCCGTGTGATATTCTTCCAGTAGTCGTTGTACTCACTCGTCAGATCCGAGAAAGTTATAGTCACGGTCATGACTCTGTGTCGTGAGAATTCGCGCGACCACGTGTGCACCAATGTCGTCATGTTCAAATCTGTAATATTCGCATCGAAGATGGTATTATATTTTACTTGTCAGAATTATAAATGCTCTCTAAATCATAACTGCATTTAATTTCTTCAAGGATAAAAGTTAGAAAAAAGTGACTTAATTCTTTTTATTTAATTGCATCTTATTAAATTTAAATCCGTAACAATTAGATAAAAAAGAAAATAATTTTTTAAATCATATAGAACTAAAATAATTTGCACGTGAAATAATGATTCAACATTTGTTCGAAAGTTCGCGAAAATGCAATGTGAAAAATGATAACCGGAAATTGTTCCCGGTATTTGCTCACCGTAATTGTCAGACCGCACGAAAACAACACACGACGTGCGATAATATCTGTGGACGTCGTTGATCAGTTGGAAATAATTGTTAATGCCTATAGTCTCTGTCAGCGGTTTGGTCCCCAACACGAGAAAAAGTATTACGATTGATCGCGCTGTTGCGTATGTCATTTTGCAAAATGCATATTAATGGCTACTATGTAAAAAATAAATGTCAATTTCGTCCAGTTGGACACTGTTGCAATAAATAATTAACGATTAATTCGGAAAAATTATCCCTCTTGTGAACTAAAACGAACAGGTGAGACTGTAGAGAGGCACAAAGAAATCGGAATTCCAGATTCTGCTAAACACAACAATGAATCGAAGAGTTCTTTATCGAAAAAGCTCACAGAGCGGCTATCGCCGCTAGAGGTGTTAAAAAGAGGAATGAGGGTACTGCGATTTCCTCAAGGGTGTGAACGCGTGACTGAAGGGCGATTATCGCATACAAGAATTTATCGGATCCTAGGATCTATATAATTAATTGCGGCAACATTATTACAAATTATGTAGATCCGAATATGCGACGGTACAATTTTTATCGGCGCATCATCGGCTAAACCGATAAATTATTCGCTGTCGTTAAGCTCATCATAGCTGGCATTACTTATCCACCTACTTCTTATAATCCCATTAATAGTAATGAATTTTAAGTTATATCGTCGCATCTTAGCTTTCAACCCGATGCATAAAGATCAATAAATTTAAACGTGCATGTGTCGCAAAAGGGATGTGGTGTTGAGCATGGAAAGAATCTCCTTGATATCGATAATTTAATTATTTAATATATTTAATATATTGTTTAATTTGATTTTTTATGTTGAATACTTTGAATGATTGTCAACGAAAACTGAATGACTTTCAAAAAAAAATGCTAAAACTGAAGTTTTGTTTTCTTCTCTCGTTAGGAATATGTTTTAAATTCTTATTCTATTTTATTAACACGCTGCAAACATAATAATTCGCAATATAATAATTTAAATCTTCATTTATGTACTATGATCACTATAGGCTTAGAAAAAATTCAAAATTGTTAATAATATTAATATTTAAGTAACATTTCGAAAATTATTCGAGATTGCCCACGTACGACTCGTAAGCCAGCCATCCTTCCGATTTCATCATGGGCAGAGCTGGTCACATTTGAAAATATCGACGACATGTTTAATATGTTTAATTCTTAATACTTATTTTCCCTCGTTTGAAACTGTCGCAGAAACGTCTTGTGACTCACGAACCATTTATTACTCCATATATGCACGGAGAAAAAAATGACGTACGTTGTATCAACAGCATTAAGTCTATATGAAAACAATCTTGTTAATTCAAGTCATGCGCTTTCGTTTTAATAAAATAAGTGTATTTCTTTTTTTAATAAAATAAGTATATTTAATAAAATAAGTATTGTTTCACTAATACTGTTTATTGTCTATTGAATTAGCGAGAATACTTCCAATTAGACTGATACTGTTGATACAACATCATTTTTTTTTTTATGTGCGTCAGCGTGAACGAAATCACACGATAGATATTGTATTAAACGTGATTATAATTACATATTACCGAATACAACATAGTTTCTGACATAACTTTGATCGCTCAAAAGGTGTACGAGCAGAAGTGAAAGTCGAGCTCCTCGATCGCCGAGTAAACTTTTACGACGACTAATTGTAAGTCGTAGTCGGCACTGCCACATAGAACGATTAACTTATAGGTACCATCGTCGACGAATTCTTCTAATCTGAAAAGGCAGAATGCGAGTGCACGCCGTTATCGAAAGCAGATTAACATCGCCGAATAGTAAACCGCTATCAACACCGCTGTCAAAAATAT
>NW_020218864.1:0-2384 GCF_003070985.1 Temnothorax curvispinosus | reverse complement strand
TAGCATATTGAGCCATCGTAGCGTCTGAAATAGAGGCGAGTATCGCGTTCAATGCAACCGTGGGTGTACCTCTGACTAGGAAGGCCTGCCGGATAATCTCGCGACAACCAGGCGTATCTTGCTCCAGACCGGGTGAATTTCCCTAAAAGGAGATGACAACATGTGAATGTCCGGTTCAAAATACACAGGTTGATTAATAATTAAGCGGCGAAAAAGCGGGAACCAGGGTTGTGCTGGCCACCATGGAACCACTATAACTCCTTCCGCTCTGTCCGTGATAATTTTTCGTAAAACCTTTAAAATTAAAATAAACGGGGGAAAGGCGTAAAAATAAAATTTGCTCCAATCTAAAGAGAAAGCATCCACTGAGAAAGCTTCCGGATCCGGAAACCAAGACACAAAACGGGAACATTTCGCATTGATAGATGCGGCGAATAAATCAATATCAAACGGACCGAAAATCATATTAATCCTATCAAAATAACTTTGCTCTAACGACCACTCTGTTTCTTCAGAAATGGTTCGAGATTCTGCATCTGCCTCAAAATTCTGGGCAGAGGGAATATACGAGGCGTAGATGAAAAGGTCACGTTCTGCACACCAGCACCAGATTCTTCTGGCGAGGTCCGACAATTGGGGGAATTTAATCGATCCCATGCGGTTCACGTAGGAGAGAGCTGTTGCATTGTCCACTCTTAATAGAATGTTGCAATGCTTTAAATCAAATGCAAAACATTTCAAGGCATGAAATATAGCCAGAAGTTCCAAGTAGTTGATGTGATTGAGCTTGTCCTCCGCTGACCAGAACCCGTGTGTGCGGTTTTCCTCGCAGACAGCACCCCATCCGGTTAGCGAGGCGTCGGTGAAAATTTCCCGAGTAAAGATGCCAGAACGAATAACATTACGCTGAGAGGTGTCAGCAAAAACATCTTTCCACCACAAAAGATCCTCTTTAATGGAAGAAGGAAGCGTCATCCGCGCTTCAAAATTGTCGTTTGCATCTAGCAGAGCATGAAATTTAACCCTTTCCAAAATCTTGGTATGTAAAATCCCATATTGGACCGCTGGGCAGATCGAAATTAATGAGCCAATAAAACTTGCGAACTCTCGAATAGTACAAAACTTCTTATCCAAGAAAGACAGCGTTAATTTCAGCAATTTTTTCCTTTTTTCTGAAGGAATAGAAACTGAAAAATAAATAGAGTCAAAGGTGAAACCTAAGTAAAGACAGGATGTAGAAGGAGAAAATACACTTTTCCGTTCGTTTATTAAAAATCCCAGCGAAGATAGAAGATTCGATGTTTCGAAAATATTACGTAAACATGCCTCGTATGAGGGTGCAATTATCAGGAAATCATCTAGAAAAGCGACTAAAAAGAATCCTTTCTCTCTTAGATACGATATCGCAGGTTTCAAGGACTTAGTAAAAATAAAAGGGGCTGAAGCGAGCCCAAACGGTAAGACTTTAAATTGATAAAGTTGACCCTGAAACCGAAAACGGAGATACTTCCTATCCTCTGGACAGATCGGAATATGCAAATATGCGTCCTGTATGTCAATTGACGCGAGAAAATCACCCGGGGAAAGGAGCTGAACTACCGTCTTCCAATTCTCTAGTTTAAAATGCGGGGCAATGATATATTCATTGAGCCGCTTAAGATTAAGAATGAATCTCCAACCCCCCGAATGTTTTTTAATGACAAAATATGGTGACAGGAATTGTCCCTCGCAATCTGACACAGGTTCAATAGCGCCCTTAGCATAGAGATTATCTATCTCCTGACGACAAATTTGCATCTCTCTGTCTGATAAGTGGATAGAGGGTTCAAACTCCTGATGTGGTGGATGGTGCTTAAAGGGAAGCTTATAGCCTGTTATCGCTTGGAGAATCACTGGATCGGATGTAATTTCCTTCCATTTGGGTAAAAAGTCTGATAACCTGCCGCCCACGGTTACCTGATTTTCCTCTAACGCCTCCTGGAATGGGACCTGTAGCGGGGCCTGTAGCGGTGCGGCGACTGGCGACTGCTGCTCGACGCCCCTGTTCTCCTTGTCGCCAACTGTCTCGATCTCGATGCAGGGGCACGTGCATTTCCCGACCTAACGGGTGCAGTCTGTAGCGGGCGTTTAATTGGCTGCTGAGTCTTTTTTGAGAGCGTTAATGACGCATTGACAATGTCCTTGGACGACTTCTCCATTAAGGCTGCCTTCTTAATTTCTTCACCGAACGAAGCGCCAAACAATAAATTATCTACCGGAATGGCATCGGCTGTGTTCTTGGCCACAATATTAAATGTCGGCTTGACAAGAGCCCGTCTAGACAAGGAAAGACGATAAAATAGGTCTGCTATGATCTTAATTCCTTCGTTGAATTTACCGATTGC
>NW_020218863.1:0-1002 GCF_003070985.1 Temnothorax curvispinosus | reverse complement strand
AAAAAAAACGTAAAAAAATTGTTTCCGAAATAGTTATTTTCTAACTCGATATTCATAAACTACATGAATTGACAAAGATTCCCTGAAAATTTCATGCCTCTTATTAAAACTCGAAAAGTCATGCAATTTTGAACATTTGAAAAAAAAACTGATTTTTTAATCGAAAATATTGAAAATCGCTGGTAGCGACCTCTAAAACTTGTTCAATTTTGCTCAACTTTTGAGGAAAATTTTTTTTTTAGGTAAACTTTGATATTTTGGGGTGCGTCGCGAAAAATAAAAAAAAGGGTTTTTTTTTTAATCACCCTAATATATATGGGACATTCCACGTCAACTGAGACAGAGCTATGCCCAAAATTTGTCACGACCAAAAAAATCGTTCCTGGGCTCAAAATGTTCGTACTCTCATGTACTTTCAAAGGTCACATGACGCTTGCGGAAAATTCAAAATAGCGGTCAATAGGGAGCCCATTAACCCTATTAAATATCACATTTCATCCGAAAAATTACAATCCTCAAAATTTGTCACGACCAAATAAATCGTTTTAGGGCTCAAAATGTTCGTACTCCTATGTACTTTTAAAGGTCACATGGCGTTTGCGGAAAATTCAAAATGGCGGAGTAATTATGGCCGTAATGCAGAAATGTCACTTGATTTGGATGAAACTCGGTACTAAGGGGTTTTCGAGGTCGCTAATTCCGAATGTGAAGTCGAAATTTAGAAATTCAAAATGGCGGATTAAATATGGCTGCCCGTAATGCAGAAATGTCACTTGATTTGGATGAAACTCGGTACTAGGGAGTTTTTGAGGTCGCTGATTCCGAATCTGAAGTCTAAATTTGGAAATTTAAAATGGCGGATTAAATATGGCCGCCCGTAATGCAGAAATGTCACTTGATTCGGATGAAACTCGGTACTAGGGGGTTTTCAAGGTCGTTAATTTCGAATGTGAAGTCGAAATTTAGAAATTTTAAATGGCGGATTAAATATGGCCGCCCGTA